>NC_081788.1:27815770-28026526 GCF_963082965.1 Carassius carassius | reverse complement strand
TTAATCTCATTTGTGCTTTTTGTCTCCTGTGGGAACACTGAGGGGCATCGGTGACTGAACCCTGCAGGTTCTGGAATGTCTGGGAATGATTCTGGAATGTTCTTAATGAAATATGGAATGTGTACAGGTTTAAAGTAAATTGGACTGGACAAGGGTTTGATCTCCTGCTGCGACACCAGCTTACGGACACAGTCGCAGTTATGAGAGACGGCTTTATTCTGCTTTAGATGTCTGATTTTCTTCTTTAACAGAGATTTTTGATTTCCAGCTTTTCATTACAACAAAAGGAACAACATTCCCCAAATGTAAGAGAGTATGGACACACACACACACACACACACATTTTGACTCACCAAGAAGAAATGGTTTTCTCAGTTGGGCATCATTTTAATTGGCTGCTGTGGGATTCTTCATGGATGTTTGACCGTCTTTACTCATATTCTTAAGAGCATTTTCAATCATACACACATGCAAGAAAAAGATATCTTGAAGACAGCTGTAAAATTAAAATTAGGGCAAATGGAAGATTTAGCTAATTTCTCATGCATCTTACACTCTCAAAAATAAAAAGGTTCCAAAAGGGGGATTATCATGCCATAGAAGAACGACTTTAGGTTTTCAATGAACAGTTCTTAAAAGAACCAATTTTTCTTAACATTATGAAAAGTTAAAATGGATTTTACAGTTTTTTTTGATTGCTAAACGACAGTGAGCACAAATGGAGCTACATGTGCAAAACTCTAACTACAGTCTGCACTAGCAACAGTCACCTGAGCTAAACAGTTCACATCACCTGCAAAACTCATTCCAAACACCACAACTCTTAACACATGGCTCAAAACAGACTCAGTGCAGCCAAACACTACACACAACCCTCACTGAGAGAACACACACCGTCACTCAGAACACACCGAGAGGAGAAACACTACACACAACCCTCGCTGAGAGAACACGCACCGTCACTCAGAACACACCGAGAGGAGAAACACCACACACAACCCTCACTGAGATAACACACACCGTCACTCAGAACACACCGAGGAAAAACACTACACACAACCCTCACTGAGATAACACACACCGTCACTCAGAACACACCGAGAGGAGAAACACTACACACAACCCTCGCTGAGATAACACACACCGTCACTCAGAACACACCGAGAGGAAAAACACTACACACGACCCTCACTGAGATAACACACACCGTCACTCAGAACACACCCAGAGGAAAAACACCACACACAACCCTCGCTGAGAGAACACACACCGTCACTCAGAACACACCGAGAGGAGAAACACTACACACGACCCTCACTGAGATAACACACACCGTCACTCAGAACACACCGAGAGGAAAAACACTACACACAACCCTCACTGAGAGAACACACACCGTCACTCAGAACACACCGAGAGGAGAGACACCACACACAACCCTCGCTGAGATAACACACCGTCACTCAGAACACACCGAGAGGAAAAACACCACACACAACCCTCAGTGAGATAACACACACCGTCACTCAGAACACACCGAGAGGAAAAACACCACACACAACCCTCGCTGAGAGAACACACACCGTCACTCAGAACACACCGAGAGGAGAGACACCACACACAACCCTCGCTGAGATAACACACACCGTCACTCAGAACACACCGAGAGGAAAAACACCACACACAACCCTCAGTGAGATAACACACACCGTCACTCAGAACACACCGAGAGGAAAAACACCACACACAACCCTCGCTGAGAGAACACACACCGTCACTCAGAACACACCGAGAGGAGAAACACTACACACAACCCTCACTGAGAGAACACACACCGTCACTCAGAACACACTGAGAGGAGAAACACCACACACAACCCTCAGTGAGATAACACACACCGTCACTCAGAACACACCGAGAGGAGAAACACCACACACAACCCTCACTGAGAGAACACACACCGTCACTCAGAACACACCGAGAGGAGAAACACCACACACAACCCTCACTGAGAGAACACACACCGTCACTCAGAACACACCGAGAGGAGAGACACCACACACAACCCTCAGTGAGATAACACACACCGTCACTCAGAACACACCGAGAGGAAAAACACCACACACAACCCTCGCTGAGAGAACACACACCATCACTCAGAACACACCGAGAGGAGAGACACCACACACAACCCTCCCTGAGATAACACACACCGTCACTCAGAACACACCGAGAGGAGAGACACCACACACAACCCTCGCTGAGATAACACACACCGTCACTCAGAACACACCGAGAGGAGAGACACCACACACAACCCTCACTGAGATAACACACACCGTCACTCAGAACACACCGAGAGGAAAAACACTACACACAACCCTCACTGAGATAACACACACCGTCACTCAGAACACACCGAGAGGAGAAACACTACACACAACCCTCGCTGAGATAACACACACCGGCACTCAGAACACACCGAGAGGAGAGACACCACACACAACCCTCGCTGAGATAACACACACTGTCACCCAGAACACACCGAGAGGAGAAACACTACACACACAACCCTCACTGAGATAACACACACTGTCACCCAGAACACACCGAGAGGAGAAACACTACACACAACCCTCACTGAGATAACACACACCGTCACTCAGAACACACCGAGAGGAAAAACACTACACACGACCCTCACTGAGATAACACACACCGTCACTCAGAACACACCGAGAGGAAAAACACTACACACACAACCCTCACTGAGATAACACACACTGTCACCCAGAACACACCGAGAGGAGAAACACTACACACAACCCTCACTGAGATAACACACACCGTCACTCAGAACACACCGAGAGGAAAAACACCACACACAACCCTCAGTGAGATAACACACACCGTCACTCAGAACACACCGAGAGGAAAAACACTACACACGACCCTCACTGAGATAACACACACCGTCACTCAGAACACACCGAGAGGAAAAACACTACACACACAACCCTCACTGAGATAACACACACTGTCACCCAGAACACACCGAGAGGAGAAACACTACACACAACCCTCACTGAGATAACACACACCGTCACTCAGAACACACCGAGAGGAAAAACACTACACACGACCCTCACTGAGATAACACACACCGTCACTCAGAACACACCCAGAGGAAAAACACCACACACAACCCTCGCTGAGAGAACACACACCGTCACTCAGAACACACCGAGAGGAAAAACACTACACACAACCTTCGCTGAGAGAACACACACCGTCACTCAAAACACACCGAGAGGAGAAACACCACACACAACCCTCACTGAGATAACACACACCGTCACTCAGAACACACCGAGAGGAAAAACACCACACACAACCCTCAGTGAGATAACACACACCGTCACTCAGAACACACCGAGAGGAGAGACACCACACACAACCCTCGCTGAGAGAACACACACTGTCACTCAGAACACACCGAGAGGAGAAACACTACACACAACCCTCGCTGAGAGAACACACACCGTCACTCAGAACACACCGAGAGGAGAGACACCACACACAACCCTCGCTGAGAGAACACACACCGTCACTCAAAACACACCGAGAGGAGAAACACCACACACAACCCTCACTGAGATAACACACACCGTCACTCAGAACACACCGAGAGGAGAGACACCACACACAACCCTCGCTGAGAGAACACACACTGTCACTCAGAACACACCGAGAGGAGAAACACTACACACAACCCTCACTGAGAGAACACACACTGTCACTCAGAACACACCGAGAGGAAAAACACTACACACATTCCTCGCTGAGAGAACACACACTGTCACTCAGAACACACCGAGAGGAAAAACAACACACACAACCCTCACTGAGATAACACACACCGTCACTCAGAACACACCGAGAGGAAAAACACTAGCATCAAACACCAATACAGAAAATACAGACTTTTAATCTTTACAGTTTGAGCAATTTCAGTGACTTCATACAAAGTCATATTTTCTTCAAAGAAAGGACTGACATTCTTTCACATGATTTATTTAAATTTTTAGAACATAATTCTTTAAGGTAAATGAAAATTTGCAGTTTGCTTCAATAGTCTGTAGTAATTTACAGAATTAACGTAATGAGAAAAAAAGGTAGAAACTAAAAGTACATACTGTAATTCGAACAAATCCTGAAATTGCAATCAGCAGTGTTTGAAAACTCTTCTGTTTTGAATGTGTGCTTCACAGTTTTGACAGCAGTGTGTTAGCATTTGAACAAAGTGCTGTAAATCCACAGTGTTGTGCAGGTTGTGGTTAAAGTCGTGGGATAAGTGTGTAGAGTTTTGAAAACTGTGTTCAAGCAATGAAAAACGAACTAGAGTTTGGTCCACATGAACTGCTGCTGTGCAGACTGTAGTTAGAGTTTTGCACATGTGACTCCAGTTGTGCTCACTGTTGTTTAGCAATCGAAAAAAACTGTAAAGGTTGTTTATTAAACCATATCCAAAATCCAAAGTCAGAGATTTCAACATGAACTCAAACATGTCTCATCAAATGAATTGAACTGCTCTCCACATTCATTTTATAGCTCTACATATACTAAGCGTTTGACAAATATTCATTTATTTGTGTCTGTCTGAAACAATAGACAAAACTGATGCTTAAAGAACACAACTTTGAAGTCCATAACTACACCACTGGGCTGTAAGATTAGTATTTAAAATGTGTATTTGCAAAGGTGCATTTATTTGATCAAAAATAAAAAATAACAGTTACAGTAAAAGTAATATTGTGAAATATTATTACAATTTCAAAAAAATATTTTTTATGTGAATATATTGTAAAATGTAATTTATTGCTGTGATGTGCAGCTGTATTTCCAGCATCATTCCTCCCGTCTTCAGTGTCACATGATCTTCAGAAATCATTCTGATATTCTGATTTACTGCTCGAGAAAAATTTCTGATTATTATCAATGTTGAAAACAGTTCTTCCATTGTCATATTTTTTTGTGGAAACTGTGATGCATTTTTTCTTTAATGAACATAGTTCAATTTAAGAGCATTTAGTTAAAATATAATTTTGTAACATTATAAATGTCTTCACTGTCTCTTTGGATTTGTTTAATTTCTTTTATAAAGCAAACATCTTTTGAATAGGAACATATGAAAGTCTGAACGGATGAAGCCCACCCAAAAGTGATGTAGAATCTCTCTCTCTCTCTCTCTCTCTCTCACACACACACACACACACACACACACACACACACACACACACACACACGACTTCTATTGTTCATGGTTATCCAGAGCAGCTAATCCTCATGGGATCAAACCTTTCAAGAACACAGAAAGAAGAAAACAACTGCACAGCTACATGCCAAAAAAAAAAGAAGAAAAAAAGAAAAGAGACACTTTTGTTAATAATAGCAGAAATGTCCAGCATAAATTAATTTTTGAAAATGTCATCTTTAAAAAAAAAAAAAAAAAAAAAAAAAAAAAAAAGAGCATGTGTATCTAACCAGTGCATTACATTCCAACAGAGCAGTTTAGTAAGAAAAACAAAAAAAAAACTAAAAACAAAACAGTGACTTTGAGGCATTACTATTTTTACTGCTCATAACTATGGATATAAAATTGTTCAGATGTACAGAAGGAATAGAGTAAATGTAGTACTACAGGAATATGAGTGAGAAAAAAGAAAATAGGGCAAAGATAAACAGTGAATCATGCTTTGATAATAACCCATGACATAAACACATCCACCCATTCATTAGAGGGTTTTCCACAGCTCACTGATGGAGGCTACTGCTGTCCTTAGCGCCAGGAAGGAAAACTTCAAGTGATAGTTCAGCCAAAAATCAGGCAGTCATCATTTACTCACCCTCATGTCTGTCCAAACCTTACTTTATTACTTTTATTTGATTTCTAGCAGAATGTGTTTAAAACAGTAGCACTGGACACTTATTTATACTCTTAAGCTCAGAGAGTGACATAAAAGTAGCTTTTAATTAGTTTTAATCAATATTAATTGGTCAAAGGGAATCAAAGTTTTGATTTTCTTTCTGTAATAGTTTGCAAATCCAAATGGTGCATAAATTGTGGCCTGTTTGTTGCACAAAATGTGTAACTAGTCAAAGTCATTAAAGGAATAATTCACCATAAATATAAAAAAAAAACCACTCTTAAAATGTTCTCTCAGTGATGTGGAGTTTGTGTCTTCATGGGAACAGATTTGGAGAAATGTAGCATTGCATCAGTGTCTCATCAATGGATGCTCTGCAGTGAATGGGTGCCGTCAGTAATCCACACCACTCCAGTCAATCAGTTAATATCTTCAAGTGAAAAGCTGTGTTTGTAAGAAACAAATCCAATAAAAAGTCATCAATTTAATAAGCACCATTTTTTTTTGATTCAGTATACACCACTGGGCCTTTAAATTTTTTAAACATTTTCAAGACATGATTCTTCAATTAACTACGTATAAAAATTAAATGCTTTTTTGTGTCATGTTTCACTCACAATCCTCACAATATGGAAGTAAAATGTGGCAAACTTTCTGAATAATAAAAAAACCCCTACTTTTAGTGATAACTGATCATCTTACAGTTGTTACAATTTACAAATAAATAAAAACTAATAAGAAACCATAATTGAATTGCAAGTCAATCTGAATACTACATGTTCAAAAGATGATAGAAATCATTTATTTAAATCCACATATAACACACAAATACATACTAAGTGACACAGTTAAATCAGGCCTGTACAAAGTTTGGAAGCACATGACCAAAACACCAGCTGATCTCTGAGGTTAAGCTGAAGTCTTCATGAAGGGCTGCAAACGTCAAGGTGAAGGTCAGTGAAGGTATTTGGCACCACACTGACTGAGAACACAGTTAACCTCATGTTTACTCGAGGGCTGTGAAATTTCACTTGTGGAGTCTCTTTGCAGACTCTAAACACACAAATACATGTCCAGAGTTTCTGTGGTAGTTTGATAGTCATTTCCCAGCATGCAGTAGGCCTTTATGACAACAGGGTGATGAGGGCATCCAGAAACTTCCCTCTGTCCTCCATCTTTAGCTCAATAACTGCAGAGAGTGTGAGAGAGAAAGAGAGAGAGATCTTCACATAACCTGTTGCGGCATGTTGATAAATGTACATGAGTGCATCTGGAGATGATGGGAAAAATCTACGAGACTCTGGCAGAACGAGTGAATGTGCATGTTAAATAACTTAAGTGGTAATACTGCACAATTATTGCAAAATGTTCGGTCACAATACCTCAGCTTAACAAGCAGAATTGCTTAAATTTGGCTTTGAAATTAAGTGTGGCACTGGTGTCCAGTAGTGTGACATGCTGTAATAAATCACATCTGGTGAGCATTAAAGCCATACAACTATCAAATGTGAATTTTATAAATAGCTTTCAGTGCTGTCAGTTGATAAAAAAAAAAAAAAAAAAAAAAAAAACACATTCCTGAAATTAATCGTGATTAATCACACCTAACAATGAAGTTTTTAAATATACCTTTATATTGCAATAATTTCACATTCAATCTTCAAATTAATGTAGAAACAACAAAAAACAGTATATTTTTAATATTTAATACTTTATGACTGAAGAGAAGTATCACTAATAACAATACTAATGTTGTCTCTAGGAAACGGTCATTCAACATTACAGTACAATAACTTACAATTTCAGTGAACTTAAAACAATCTACACACAAACCCATTATAATAAATGTCATACTTGGCTACCCGTGCCCTTCAGCAAGTAGGAAATCTACAGAAAATGAATAAAGTTATCATATAATAATATTCTAAATTAAATATAGATGGATCCTTAAAGCTACAACAGTTACTCATTTGCTCTTTTCTTTTCTTTTGTTCTTTGATGAAAATACATTACAGCAGCTGTTATTAGTTTATTTTGGCTGCTTTAAGAGCTGGTGCTGCTGCTAAACTATTTTTGTCAGCACTAATAGTTTTTTTATATGGCTATTCATAACCCGAGGGTCAAAAAAGTTGAAATCATTATAGTTTGAGTGGAAGTTAATGTAAACACAGACGTCGGAGTCGTGTGTTTGGATATGGTTAAAAGATTGAATGTGTGCATGAGCCACATTTCTAAATTTGTTTTTAGTTTGATTTGATTTACTAAATAAATAATAAAAATGTAATAAATTGCAATAAATATAATACAAATTGAAATAAAAATAAAAACTAGACATTAAAAAAAATTATTAAACTAATAAAAAGGCAAAAGTAAAATACTATAACTATTTAAAAATATTAATAAAAACTATAAAAGTTGTTGAAATATCACAATATTTGCTTCCTACTTATTCCTTTTCTTAATCTCTTCAGAAATATTTACTACTCACTGCAAATTGATATCCAAACTCTAGCCCCACGCACGCACGCACACACACACACAGACACACACAGACACACACACACACAGCAGCGGTCAGAGCAGAAAGATGTTACAGAAGCTCTGATCTGCTCTGTCCTCTAGTGGTTGATTTGTGCTGCGCTCGATCACAGCCCATGATGCTGTGCTGCAGTGACGTACCTGAAGTGTCAAAATGATCGTGTAGAGTTCTCGAGCTGGTGCTCTCAGCTGCCTTTTCAAAAGCCCGGCCAAAGAAACTTGAAGGAAATGAAAAATTGTTGTTTTAACATGATCTAACTGGCGAACGTAACATCTCTGCATGAAACAAACTCACTTTTTCTTGTCTGAGGTTTCTGATTCTGGTGGAATTCCCAGGACGATCACAGTTCCCTTCTCCACATCCAGAGGAGCCGCCATGATCAATGGAAGAATCTTACAGCGCTTGTTCCTCGTCTAACAAAAACATACACACAACTGCCATGTGCTTACCGTTCTTAATGTGACTGCTGACAAACTCCACAGACACATCACAACAAATGACTTCTTTCATTCAGGGTTGTACTTACGGAGCAGACGAATGCTTTGAGCAGATATTTGCAGAGAAGGGTCAGAGCCAGAGGTTTAGAAAACAGCTTCACATCTGGTGTTCCCTACAAACAGGACAAAAATAAATCAATTGGATACACAATAACAGGAATTACAGACAACGGTCATTATTTATTCACCCTCATACCATTACAAAATTTTTATTTTGTTTTGTGTAACAAGAGAATTAGGCAGAGTTAAAGATTAAATAATTTTCTATTTATAAAATATTAATTATAACTAATTAATATATTTTTGTATAATTAATTTTGTGTGTGTGTGTGTGTGTGTGTGTAAAGTATCTTTAAGATATATTATTAATAACAATTTTGTTTATATTTTACTAAATTACAAAATTAAATCAAACATTACTACAGTAATATGATTATACTATAAATGAGTGTTTAACGATAATAATAGTTTTTACTTTATTATATAATAAAAAAAAACTATTGTTAAAATACTAATGCATTACAATAAGAGTTTTGAAGAGTAAGAAAAAAAATCTTATTTTACAGAACAGAAAACATATAATGTTATCATTTGCATGTTACAAGTGACCCAAACTCACAGTGCTTGCAGAGAACATGGATGCAGACTCATCGTGGGTGAAAAATGTGACAGAGACCCCCTTAACCCAGTGAGGGCAGGTCGTCTATGATGCACATTTTCTAAACATACTTATACTACTTTAAAGCCTTTATCATTTTTGAACTCTACAGTCGTGCAGTGAAATTCACTTTAAAGATTCACTTTTCCATCATGAAGATGGAAAACGAAGACTTTTAAGATGGAAATGACATGATTATTATAACCAAGAGGAAGCAGAGGATCACTCAATAACGAAATAATTAATTTGCTCCACTCCAGAAATGTCAACTTGAAGAGATCTGATTTGATCCATACCTCCAGTAAATGACAATAGAGGAAAGGCCCCTGTGAGAGGATAAGGTTAGTGCAGATGCAGCTCGCCACGGTCTGCTGAATGGCCTTCAGTTTCTTCTTGGCCAGATCAATGCCTAAATGCAACCGCTCTAGATTACTCCTGCAGAGTCACCGATGAGAAAAGAGAGTAAAATCTGCCACTAAAAACCATACTGACACTTTACAATATCTATGAAAATAACTAGAACTATAAAACCCTGCTTCATACCTGGACAGACAGTCCAGAGCTTTGATGAAGTTGTCCGCTGACGTTTCATCCTTCTCCACGTTCTCCAGCAGAGCAGCTGCAGCATGAACTACATCACTGGCCAGGAACCGGTTCTTAAAGCCAAAGTTTACGGCGAACGTCTGCACACGGATGTCTTTCATGCTGAGGTGGAAAAAGCCAAGTAAAAGTTTAAACATGACAGATACTGACTACTGCAAGTGCAATCTTACTTTTGACGCGCTCTCACCTGAATTTATTGGCTGATTCCTCGATGACTTCACGCAGGTTCTCTTTAATCGTCATATCCATACAGTTAAACTTCTGTCGCACCTGCTTGAGTGGGAGACTGGGGGAAAAATTACTATTAAAATGACATTTCTAACGCTAAAATTTATGGAAGCATATGGGTAGCGATATTCAATTTGGAATGTAATATGTAAAATGACAATGCATTTCTGTATTTACATGTTCCAATACATTTGTGCAACGTTTGGTGCAAAATGAAAATTAAATTACATAATTTTCATTTGGCATTTCATACACCAGTTTTAATATGTAAAATGAATACTAATTGTAACGCTTTATAAGTTGCAAAATTAAAATGAAAATGTATTACAGAAATGATTAGATATGTATAACATGTTCAAGCAAAAACTGTGGCAAAATGATCATTTAAATGCTATTTTTCTTAAATGTATTAACACTCACAGTCAAGACACTTACGATTGCATTTTCATTCAGTGTCCCGCAATGAATGTAGCAAAATTCAATGTGCACATTGAAAATGCATTCCGAGCCGATCACGTCTCCGCCCCCTCCCGCCATGTCAATCACTGCGTGAACAAGGCGGGGCTTGCAGAAAGTCTGAGACTCAAATCTCAAGAAGAGGATTCAAGTGAGAGAACATGGACAAGACAGTTGGTCCGTGTACGTTTTGATCATTTCAGTTTATGGCTCCACCTTCAGCTCGGTCTTTTCATTCTTTCAGGCAGAATAAGAGTCAGTGCGAGTGAAGCTCTGTAATGTCTGAAACCACGGCTCACTGTTAATTAGCATAATATTTGAATCAGATGCCCAGCTACATCTGATTCAAATATTATGCTAATTAACAGTGAGCGGTGGTTTCAGACATTACAGAGCTTCACTCGCACTGACTCTTATTCTGCCTGAAAGAATGAAAAGACCGAGCTGAAGGTGGAGCGATTCGACCAATCAGATGAAAGCAGCGTTTCAGCTCTGCCCACCAGTGCGAATGAAATATTAAAGCCATAAACTGAAATGATCAAAACGTACACGGACCAACTGTCTTGTCCATGTTCTCTCACTTGAATCCTCTTCTTGAGATTTGAGTCTCAGACTTTCTGCAAGCCCCGCCTTGTTCACGCAGTGATTGACATGGCGGGAGGAGGCGGAGACGTGATCGGCTCGGAATGCATTTTCAATGTGCACATTGAATTTTGCTACATTCATTGCGGGGCATTGAATGAAAATGCAATCGTAAGTGTCTTGACTGTGAGTGTTAATGCATTTAAGAAAAAAAAAGCATTCAAATGATAATTTTGCCACAGTTTTTGCTTGAACATGTTATACATAATCATTTCTGTAATACATTTTCATTTTAATTTTGCAACTTATAAAGCGTTAAAATTAGTTTTCATTTTACATATTAAAACTGGTGTATGAAATGGCAAATGAAAATTATGTAATTTAATTTTCATTTTGCACCAAACGTTGCACAAATGTATTGGAAAATGTAAATGTAAATACAGAAATACATTGTCATTTTACATATTGCATTGTCATTTTGCATATTACATCCCAAATTGAATATTGCTACCCATACGCTTCCATAAAAATGTGATTGGATGCACCAAACTGTAAAACAGCCAGAATCAAATTTTATTGAACATTAAAGAAATAGTTAAACCAAAATGACATCTTCCTGAAAACATCCTCACCCTCGGGATGTAGAAGAGTTTGTTTCTTCATCAGAACAGATTTGGAGAAATGTAGCGTCACTTATTAACCAACGAATGCTCTGCAGTGAATGGGTGCCGTCAGAATGAGAGTGCAAACAGCTGATAAAAACATCACAATAATCCACACCACTCCAGTTAATCAATTATGGTCTTGTGAGTGTTTGTGAGAAACAAATCCATCAAGGAGTTTTAACATTAAAATCACAGCTTCTGGATAAAATGGGAGTCTCTAATAATAATCCATAATAACACTTCCTCCAGTGAAGAAGTCCTCTTCTGTTGTCTCACTTCAAAATCCACCAACATTTTGTTTAGAACTTGTTTTAGAATGTTTTTGCTTGTAAAAAGTACTTGATCTGTTCATATTTCTCTCCTGATTCAGATAAGATGACTTTTTGGAGAAAGCAATATTATGGCTAGGATGACTTATTTTAGCCGAAAAAATTGATGTGTTTCTTTAAAAAAAAATACAGCTTTTTGCTTCACAAAATGTTAATTGATGGACTGATGTGTTGTGGATTATTTAAGGATTATTGTGATGTTTTCATCAGCTGTTTGGACTCTCATTCTGACGGCAGCCATTCACTGCAGAGCATCCATTGATGAGCAAGTGAAGTGATTTTATCATGGTTAACAAGGAAAAAAAATAAACCATAAATGTGATAAAATGACCGTAATGCATGGCTTTTTGCTTTAGCAGAAACACTGAAATAGTTTACACCATTAAACCCAAGTATTTCTGTGAGCATTAAGTCAGAAAATCAGTCCACTCACCCCATGTCTGCCAGGAACTCTTGGAGTTTTTTCTGTCCGTTGATGGACCAGAGTTTAAAGCTGCAGGACGTGTAGGAGGAGTTACAGATGCTCTCATACAGAGACCAGTGCTGATACAACACCAACCTCAGACTGACACAGGGGTCAAGGGTCAAACACACTCATTACACAGAGCTCTTCATCATGCATGTGCATGTATATTGATCACCTTATGTCTATGCATGAACACCCTCGTGTGTGAGAGCACAGAGCACATCATTATATAAAAGCGGAGGCATTTTTACACAAAATTAAGAGCAAAAGTACAAGACAATCACTGAAATTAAGCATGCACCGCATGAAACAAGGTAGCATGCTGTTTTCAAGCAGTATGTAGTAAGCAGTACGCTACCATTCTGTTCAAACACTCAATCAACAAATCAAACTTCATGTGGAGAAGGATACTCGTATTCAAACGTAATCCTCATGCAGTCGATGGACAGTGAGTTCTCCTCATCCTCGTTTCTATGGTTGTGTCGGGACACGTGGCGCTGAAGGGTGGCGATGTCTGTCACATATTTCATGCTGTATGAGAAAGATGCATAGGTTACTTAAAACATCTGCTTCAGAAGTCAGATGTTTCAAAGAGGTTAATCTTGACGAACCGAGATAAGAGTAAGATTCTTACTGTGGGATTTTATCATGAACCCACTGATCTGTCACTCCAATGACACTCCACCTGCCAATCAAAGAGTGAGTTTTAGTTCAGAGAACAAATAAACACTTTAGAAATAGTCTTTCAAAGTTATAAACTGATTATTGCAACACATTTTATAAGGAAATACTATTTAAATCTCTCTAGGTAATTTTGCATTTAATTGCATTAACTGTCATTTGTTTGTGATTTTTTTATGTGAATCCTACATCAAATTGTATCATTTTTTTTCTACTGTGACTTGAGGTAATAAAAAGTAAGAAGCTCACCACAGCATGTCTTTGGTGTCTTTAGACATGACCCAGGCCAGCTCAAACATCACCAGTGCTGCCTGAAAATAAAATAAATAAAAATAAATATAAATTTGAGGAAAAATATTGCTTTCTCATTTAGTTCATTCAACACCAGCACGAAGTGATACATTGACTATTTATGTTAACCGATAATTTATAAATATTTAGAAGTTCTCTTTTGACAATACAAAATTATACAATAAATATATTTTAGAGCATGTTAGTTTTAAAATATGGTATGTGGATAGTTTATACAATGGAATTTAAAGCTTTTTAAGACGTGCACAAAATTAATACTGTATGTCTGACTCCATACAGCTCAAACCCTTACAATCCCTAAATAAATTATGTAGATAATTTTATTATATATCATACTATTTAACTTAAACAGACTGGGGTACACATCCAACTGCAAAACAAAGTATACGCAAGTTTAAAGTACTCAAGATATGCTTTTACTACCAGATTCTCGTTTAAAAAGATAAACTATGCACTATTACAACATATTATAGTGTAAACATAAAAAACAGCACTGTCATAATAACTCATTAACATTTGATCATAAGTATCTGCTTGGCATAAATGTTTGGTATTCATTGACTGCGAACTTCTCAGAAACCAAGAGCCTGTACAACGCTTACATTTAATTAAATCATACCCTTTTAAAATTAGATATCATGATTCCAGTTTTTCCATCCCCAAATTTAAGACCTCTTAAAATGATAAAGATTTTTGTTTGCAATTTTTATGACCTTAAATTTGATCAAACTGAAGACGTTTTAAGTTTTCAAAATTTGAAGTTTTTTTTTTATATTCATATATTTTATATTTAATTTATATTTTTTAAGTCCTAAATAGCATTATTTGCTTAAAGTTTTAATAAAAACATATATGCATGTGAATAAGACTTAATCACTATGTATTGTTATATTTATGCATATTTCAGAGCAAAATACACACGTGCAAAAATTATATTTTATATAGTCAAATGATCACAGTTACTCACTGATGTCCCATGAAACTCATACTGCTCGTAATCAAACAGAATCTCTCTCCTGCAAACACAAACACACTTCAGAATGCAGTTAACACAAAAATGTGTCAGGACTGTCAAGTGTAATTTGGAGTGATAATTAATGACCTTCGAGCTTCCCATTCCCGTCTGGCCCGTTGACGTTCTATTCTCCTTTCCAATGCATCCTGAAGTGATTAATACATTCATCAGAAGATCTGAATATAAAAATAATCCACATACTCATGTGTGTGACTGAATATGAATGTACAAACATGCCTCATCATAACGCCTTCGTTTCCCAGAAGGCTCTGCGCTTCCATCACTTTCATTTCCAGAATCATCGCCATCTCCTTCTTCATCCTCCTCATCATCACGGAAGATGTCATCGTAGGACGGTACACCAAGGTCGTCATCTTGCTTTATCAGGAGCTTAATCTATTGCAGATCAAGTCAAGAAATCATGCATACTTGCAACAAGACACATCAGAGCTCAGGTGCTGAACAGTTGTACCTGTGTGTCATTATAGACATTAACCACATCAACAGGTCGGTGTGTGTCACAGATGAAGAAAACTGAGTCTTCCTCAGGCTGAAGGGTCTCCAGCAGGTCCACATTTGCTCCACAGTTTATCAAAACAAAATACTGGTACTTGAAGAAGAAACACACGGATACAAACAACAATTGCTTTTAGATTAGACTCAAAAGCTGAGGACTACTAACCAAATAACAGTCTAAAACAGTCTGGGTTTTAAAAACAGGAAATTGGACAGCATTTACGGCAGAGCATTGAATGGTACCTGCTCTTTATGCTCCATAAAGGCAGTCCCCAAATCCTGCCATCCTGCCACAGGAACCAGAGTATACTGGACTTGATCACAGTGAAATAAAGACTGGATGGAATAGACACAGACAAATACTTTGACTAAAAATGCTGAACACTTGAGTAAATATTGTGTGAAATAGTTCATTTCAAAACAGCAGGGGTTTTCAAACCTCCAAAAAGTAATGGGGGTCCATAGAAAAAAATAAATAAATAAGATTAAAACTAAAACACACTTAATCAGATTTGATTAAAATAAACTAATGTGACTTAAAATAATAACCAAATAAACAAAAACAGCTTTAAATGATTAAAATTGTATTTAAAAAAACAAACAAGTAGAAAAATAATGCAATTACATAACATAATAGACACTAAAAAAATTCACAAATATTTTTGAATATTATTAATAATTTTCACAGTATTATTTAGGTCTTTATATATTAAAATATATAGAATCCTTTTAAATTTTCGGATTTTTCACACATTGACATAGATGATCCAAAACATCTAAAAGATTGAAAACCCCTGCTCTAAACAGACTAACCAACCATGTGTGATCTCTAAAATGTTCTACACAGCCAGCTGAATATCAACACAACTTTATCATACTTCCTTCTATGCACCATTACATTATAATGATCCTTTTGGATATCTTTGTACATGTGTAGGTTGTAAAATTATAACATTCATTCTTAATGTTACTTTAGCACACGAGTTTATGGCATCACTAACCTGCAGAACTTTACAGGCACACAAAGCATCAATATCAGGAGACACGAACAGGGCCACTCTCTAATGATATAAAAACAAGAAAGATAAAAGACACACCTCTGAGAAAGTCAAAATAGTTTCTGAATAGGCCTATGTTTTTTTAACAGCAAGTAAATAGTTTGTACTATGAACTTCACGTGTTACACACAAGCAGTAAAATATCAAATACAGTATTAATATATTACAAATTAATACGTACTTTATAATATTTAATTTGGAGTATCAATAGTACTTTTAAAAATGAGTAACGTTAGCTATTTAGTAAATATTAACAGTAATGGTTTTGTGACTTAAACGAACACAAGCACGCACCTGATTAACGACAACATCATAAAATTCCTTTCGAATATCGGTCACAAACATGTTTCAAATGAAGCTTAAAAAATGTAAAAATATAAAACAAGACTATAACTTCTGAGTTTGTTCGCGGTTTGTAACAAACTCCTTATTGTTTTCCACTCAGGGTTTCCGTGTTTCGTCTGTGGCGCCAAATTTGCTTCTTGCACATTTAGTCCCGCCTTTGCAGAAATAACCAATCGAATAACGACTTGAGAGTAACAGATGGACACAATAGCCAATGGCGTGCGAGAGCAAGAGGCTCTTCTGTCCAATCAGATACCGATACACAGAACTAGTCAAATAAACTATAGCACAAAACAAGGTAATAAAAAACAACAATCTCTTAAAAAAGATTTTACAAATTTATTGAGAAGTTATTATAATTATTTCATTTCATGTTGATTTAACCATTTTCATGTATAGGGCGTGCACCGACGCATGAAAGAGAGATGTGATTGGCGAAAGTTTGGGATGACGCGTTGTTGTTTTGTTGCGTCACGTCCTACTTCTCGCACTTCGCACTGAAAACAGCGCTGCTGTGTTTGTGTGGAGCTGTCCTCGGAATTCTCTCATCATTGCTGATATTCTGCTGTCAGGCAGATCAAGCGCCAAAATGGTGTGTAATCGATTTTAAGATACCTTTAAATCTGCCTTTTAGCCTGACGCCTTTTATCGTGATGACTATAAGTACTTGCTAGCTAATGCTAAGCTAAAAGCAATAGAAAGCTGCACTGTCACTGTAGCAGAAATCACGAGATTGGATGTTTGTTGAAATGACATTTACATTTATTCATGAAACAGGAATTTTTTGATACATAAACATTTTAGCATAAGGAGATAATATCATAAAAGTGTAGCAATAACAGTTGCAGCATTATTGCATTTGTTATTATTTGATCTTAAACTCTTGGTCTAAATATAAATGAGAGTGTGTGTTTATATGCGTTTATATGTGTGAATATATGTGTGAATATATATATATATATATATATATATATATATATATATATATATATATATATATACATACATACATACATACATACATACATACATACATACATACACACACACACACACACTCAAGGTTTGTGTTTAGTCTATTTTAACCCTCTCTCCCTCTACAATCAGTTCTCCTTCAACATGTTTGAGCCCCATGTGGGCCGGGTTTTCCAGAACCGTTTCTCCACTCAGTACCGGTGTTATTCTGTATCCATGCTGGCGGGACCCAACGACCGTTCAGATGTGGAGAAAGGAGGAAAGAGTATGTCACGGTCTATAATACTGTAAAGATGTTTCAACACTGCAAGCAAAGCTACTAGAAATACAATGTATTTAGTCGATTCTAATTTCGATATTATGTTGTACTTTCAGTAATTATGCCCCCGTCTGCTTTGGACCAGCTAAGTAAGTTACATCCATTTAATTAAAAATGAAAAATTGTATTTCCTATCATGTCTGGTGATTATCTTATGTGGTTTACATTTCAGGCAGACTTAACATCACATACCCCATGCTGTTCAAACTCACTAACAAGAATTCAGACAGAATGACACACTGCGGTGTTCTGGAGTTTGTGGCAGATGAAGGCATCTGTTACCTCCCTCACTGGGTAGAACACATACAGCAGATCGACTCGTACTGGATCTCACAGGCTCTTTGCTTTTGTCACATTATTGGTTTGATTTTGTCCTCAGATGATGCAGAACTTGTTGTTGGAGGAGGGTGGTTTGGTCCAGGTGGAGAGTGTGAATCTCATGGTTGCCACATACTCCAAATTCCAGCCGCAGAGTCCAGACTTCCTGGATATCACAAATCCTAAAGCTGTGTATGTTAACATACCATGCACCTTTTACACAAAAATATTTATATATTTAACTTTGTAACAACTAATATCTAAATCTGAATGTTCTGGTTTATTAAAAATGTTCTTTCTTTTTTTTCAGACTAGAGAACGCTTTGAGGAATTTCGCCTGTTTGACCACAGGAGACGTGATCGCTATCAATTATAATGAAAAGGTGATTATATCTGTTACTCAGTGTAATGATATATGCGGTAAAAACCCTAATGCACTAAACCAGAAATTTCTGTCTTCCAGATTTATGAGTTACGTGTCATGGAAACCAAACCAGACAAGGCTGTGTCCATCATTGAGTGTGACATGAATGTAGGGATGCTTGTTTTTACATGGTTCACATAATATACGAGCACACAATAATACCTGACATGCTATATACCTGATATAAACTACTGATCAAAATGTTTGGGTCAGTAGGACTTGAAAGAAAGAAATTAATAGTTTTATTTAACAAGGATGCATTAAATTAATCAAAATTGTTATGTTAAGACATTTATTTCCATTTCATAGATTTCTATTTCAAATAAAGCTGTTCTTTTGAACTTTCCATTCATTAAAGAAAATGGATCACAGTTCCACAAAAATATGAAGTAGCACAACTGTTTTTGATAAGTGTTTCTCGAGCAGCAAATCAGCATATTAGAATGATTTCTGAAGATCACGTGACACTGAAGACTGGAGGAATGATGCTGAAAATTCTGCTTTGACTTCACAGAAATAAATTGCATTTTAAAATATATTTAGAAAACAGTTATTTCCAATTTTAATAATATTTCAGCTTAACTGAATTTACTGTTTTTTATCAAATGAATGCAGCCCTGGTGAGCAGACGACTTAAAAAACAAACAAACAAAACAATCTTACTGACCCAAGCTTTTGAATGGTGCTCTACATTTACTGAATACATCAGTGTATCTCTAATTCCACAATGTTTGTCTTTCAGGTGGACTTTGATGCTCCTCTTGGATACAAAGAACCAGAGAGATACATGCAGCGTCCTGAAGAACCAACAGTATGTTTTGACAAACAGAAATCCTTTACATCACACTACAACACAATATTATGATTCTAATTCACATGCATGTTATTTTTAATGCTCGTGTTTACCATTCTGCATTAGGAAGAGGAGACGGATCCAAGTAACTATGAGATGGACATGGGTTTCAGAGTAAGTCAAACAATGATTTTCATTACTCCAGTCTCATGCACTTTCATATATGTTATGAAATAAAATGTTACCTTGATAGAATTAAGACTTGTTCACTTCGAATAATATCTTGGCGTTTTTCTCCACAGGCCTTTACCGGTTCTGGGAATCGTCTAGATGGGAAGAAGAAAGGCATTGAGCCGAGTCCAGCACCCCTCGATCCCAGTGACATCAAACGGTACCCACCCACCATCTCTCATTCTCACCATCTAAGCTGAACTTTCATTTAATTGCTATTTTTCTTTTCATAAATATTTTATACAGAGGAATTCCTAACTATGATTTTAAAATCGGGAGGATCACCTTCATCCGTAACTCCAGACAACAGCCCCGAAAAACTGAACCAGTAAGTGGAGCAAAGAATATTTAGTATTTAAACAAATCAACATTTCTACATTCACAAATTAAGTAAATTGTCACTGCTATACAAGAAGTAGAGGTTTTGCATATCTCTTCTGATTTGAATCATGTTTTCTTGTCTCCAGGATGATGCAGCCAGTAACTTCATTGCTTTTTCTGGGGAAGGACAGTCCCTTCGCAAGAAAGACAGAAAACCCTGATTACACACATACTATCGACCTGGACACAGAAAGTCAACTAATGTTTGATTATCTGTGCTCTTTTTGAACTACCATACTCTCAACATAGACAGTTATTTGATGACACACATCTGGATTTCCATTAGGACCTGACTGATGTTTCGCTGCACATAACAAATGATGTTTTACAAATTGTTTGGTGTACTGAATCCCCTCTTTTTTCATATATTAGAAAACACAAAACAGTGACCAAACACTTGTTCAGTAACATTTATATGCATAATAATTTGAATTATTTAAATAAAGATCTCCCTGCATTTCATAAGACTTGTTCTTTATTTACTTCAGGATGAGTTTTTATCATATACCTTCTGCTTCATACTTAGAGCAACATATTTTTGTAAGAGTTTTATGAAAGGTGACATCATTAGTTCATATGACTTAATAGAATAGTTCACCCAAAAATGAAAATTTGCTCAATTTACAACGTCAAGCCATCCCAGATGTAGTTTGTTTCTTCATGGGAACAGATTTGGAGAAATGTTGCATTCCATCACTTGCTCACCAGTGGATGCTCTGCAGTGAATGGGTGCCGTCAGAACGAGAGTCCAAACAGCTGATTAAAACATCACAATAATCCTCACCACTCGAGTCTATCAGTTAATACCTGTGAAAAGAACCATTTTAAATGGGAAAGATATTGACGGCAGAAAATAATTTCAACACAGTTTAAGTGAAAGTATAACCACAAGACATTTTTAAACGCCAGCTCGTGATACAATTGCTAAAATATACAATATTTTGTCAGTAACTCAGAAGTAGAAATTACACTGCGAAAAGGATATTTTACAGCTCAAACAAATTTTTGGAAAGAAAAGCACTTTAAAAAATGGCATATTTACATTTGAACCTTCACAAATTCCCCATAAACATCCATTATGATTGTATCATGGTGTGTTTTAACTTGTTTACATCTTAGTTGGGTTAGACACCATATTCATTTAACATCATTGAAAATGAGGCTGTGAAAGACAGACTTAGTCTTTACAATGGCACGCAATACATGACGGATAAAGCTAAAATAAATCCATTCTGTCAAAAGAAATTCTGATAAGTTACAACTGACCCATCAAAAACACTAGCAGAGAATTAGGCGAGTTAAAAAGTGTATTGTCTTTCGAATCATTCCTCCGGTGCTGCCAACACACTCAGAATAAGAACAGCTACTGTTCCCCATTATGAGCCATGAAACTCCTTCAGTGCTCTTGTTTGATCGAGTGTCATTCCACAGCTCAGGAATCAGAGCTGTAATTCCAGATGGCAAACTCTCCGTTGTCACTGCAGGTGGCCAGCAGCCCCGTCTCCTTCGGGTTCCAGGACACGCAGTTGACGTCCTGAGTGTGGGCTTTGGGCACATGGGCTGACATGAAGAAGACGGGCTGCTCTGGGTCAGCGGTGGGGTCTTCTTTGAATACTCGGACTCTGTCATCACCACATGCTGTGGCCAAGGCACCGGTCAGACGACACCTAACATGAGAGAACGTCAAAATTAAGAAAAATGACTGTAGTGCCATTTTGGCAAATCTGAGCTGTGACTTTGGCTGTACACAGATGGCGTACGCTCTTCTGTGTCAGCCGTGCTGCGCCGATGCTTTCAAAACCAAAGCGTAAATGCACGTAAAAAAGGTATCCTTGTGGTGTGGCTGATACAGAAGTGCGTACGCCATCTACGTACAGCTCAGATTTGTCAAAATGGCACTATGCTGATTTGGATAGACACAGAGGAGAGGATCTGTTAAATTAAGTCGTTATTTTTGTTTTCTTGCTTCATAACATTACGGTTGAATCACTGTTGGCGGATGGACTATTCTGATGATGCTTTTCATACTTTCCTTGACCTTGACACTGTTATTTATTTGGCAGTCTATGGTACAGTCTCAAGCCTACCGGTTTTCATCCAAAATATCTTAAATTGTGTTCCGAAGACGAACAAAGCGTTTACTGGTTTGGAACAACATGGAGGTTAAGTGATTAATGACAAAATATTCATTTTGGGGTGGAGTATCACTTTAATAACCAGCTGAAGTGGATATTTGTACAATTACAGTGCACTAAAAGGCTTTAATTGCTAAAAAAAAAAAAAAAAAAAAAGTCTAAACTATCAGTCAGACAGAAGGTGTGATCATGTTGATAATATAGAGGCCTTAGAAATTCACATATCAAATTGAATACAGTACGCTTTATAGGGTTAAGACTTAAAGGAACACTCCACTATTTTTGAAAATAGGCTCATTTTCCACTGTAAGCATCTCGCTTAATAATGACCAAAGGGTTAAAAAGAGCTAAAAATGCTACCCCCCAGACCTGAAGATCGGCTGAATGGTTTTAAAACAGTAAAACTCAACAGTTTAACTCTAGGAGAGTTGGAAAATTAGCGTATGGCAAATAGTCTTAGTGTTTATACTTGACTAACTGGGGCCCAGGTCAGGAAGCAGACAGACTGGCTAAACCGACCGTCTGCTAGCTGCCTCACGTCACAGAGGTCAGCTAATTCTCAGCACATAGAGACTCTTTCACCTAGATATCACACTATAGAGACTGTGTCTGTTCCCCGAACTAGAAAATACAAAAAACATCCAAACCAAGTTAAGATTAACAATTTAATTGAGGTTCAACAAATAAAAAACAGATGCAATACGGATAAACAAATGATAAAGCTTGGCTTATTGAATATCAGATCCCTTTCTACAATTTTTTTGTAAATAATATGATCACTGATTATAATCTAGATGTGCTCTGTTTGACAGAAACCTGGCTAAATCCTGATGATTACATTATTTTAAATGAGTCCACCCCCCAAGATTACGGTTATAAACATGAGCCGCGTCTAAAAGGCAAAGGTGGAGGTGTTGCTTCAATTTATAACAATGTTTTCAGGATTTCTCAGAGGGCAGGCTACAAGTATAACTCGTTTGAAGTAATGGTACTTCATATAACATTATCCAAAGAAACAAATGTTAAGGATAAATCCCCTGTTATGTTTGTACTGGCTACTGTATACAGGCCACCAGGGCACCATAAAGAGTTTGGTGATTTTACATCCGAGTTAGTTCTGGCTGCAGATAAAGTTTTAATAGTTGGTGATTTTAATATCCATGTTGATAATGAAAAAGATGCACTGGGATCAGCATTTATAGACATTCTGAACTCTATTGGGGTTAGACAACACGTTTCAGGACCTACTCATTGTCGAAATCATACTCTAGATTTAATACTGTCACATGGAATTGATGTTGATAGTGTTGAAATTATGTAGCCAAGTGGTGATATCTCAGATCATTATTTAGTTTTGTGCAAACTTCATATAGCCAAAATTGTGAATTCTACTTCTTGTTACAAGTATGGAAGAACCATAACTTCAACCACAAAAGACTGCTTTTTAAGTTATCTTCCTGATGTATCCAAATTCCTTAGCATATCCAAAACCTCAGAACAACTTGATGATGTAACAGAAACTATGGACTCTCTCTTTTTTAGCACTTTAAATACAGTTGCTCCTTTACGCTTAAGGAAGGTTAAAGAAAACAGTTTGACACCATGGTATAATGAGCAAACTTGCACCCTAAAGAGAGCAGCCCGAAAAATGGAGCGCCGCTGGAGGAAAACCAAACTAGAGGTATTTCGTATTGCTTGGTGGAAAAGTAACCTATCCTACAGAAAAGCATTAAAAACTGCTAGATCCGATTACTTTTCTTCTCTTTTAGAAGAAAACAAACATAACCCCAGGTATTTATTCAATACAGTGGCTAAATTAACGAAAAAAAAAGCCTCAACAAGTGTTGACATTTCCCAACACCACAGCAGTAATGACTTTATGAACTACTTTACTTCTAAAACTGATACTATTAGAGATAAAATTGCAACCATTCAGCCGTCAGCTACAGTATCACATCAGACAGTGCACTATAGACCCCCTGAGGAACAGTTCCACTCATTCTCTACCATAGGAGAGGAAGAATTGTATAAACTTGTTAAATCATCTAAACCAACAACATGTATGTTAGACCCTATACCATCTAAGCTCCTAAAAGAGGTGCTTCCAGAAGTCATAGATCCTCTTCTGACTATTATTAATTCCTCATTGTCATTAGGATATGTCCCCAAAACCTTCAAACTGGCTGTTATTAAGCCTCTCATCAAAAAACCACAACTTGACCCCAAAGAACTAGTTAATTATAGACCAATCTCGAATCTCCCTTTTCTGTCCAAGATACTAGAAAAGATGGTATCCTCACAATTATATTCCTTCTTAGAGAAAAATGGTATATGTGAGGATTTCCAGTCAGGATTTAAACCGAATCACAGTAGTGAGACTGCTCTCCTTAGAGTTACAAATGATCCGCTCTTATCATCTGATCGTGGGTGTATCTCTCTATTAGTTTTATTGGATCTTAGTGCTGCATTTGACACAATTGACCACAACATTCTTTTGCATAGACTTGAACACTTTGTTGGCATTAATGGAAGTGCATTAGCATGGTTTAAATCGTACTTATATGACCGCCATCAGTTCGTAGCAGTGAATGAAGATGTATTATATCGTTCACAAGTGCAGTATGGAGTACCTCAAGGCTCAGTACTAGGGCCGCTACTCTTCACGCTTTATATGTTACCCTTGGGAGATATCATCAGGAAACATGGTGTTAGCTTTCACTGTTATGCTGATGATACTCAGCTCTATATTTCTTTGCGGCCCGGTGAAACACACCAATTTGAAAAACTAATGGAATGCATAGTCGATATAAAAAACTGGATGACAAGTAATTTCTTACTGCTAAATTCTGAAAAAACAGAGGTGTTAATTATAGGACCTAAAAACTCTGCTTGTAATAACCTAGAACACTGTCTAAGACTTGATGGTTGCTCTGTCAATTCTTCATCATCAGTTAGGAACCTAGGTGTGCTATCTGATCGCAATCTTTCCTTAGAAAGCCACGTTTCTAGCATTTGTAAAACTGTATTTTTCCATCTCAAAAATATATCTAAATTACGGCCTATGCTCTCAATGTCAAATGCAGAAATGTTAATCCATGCATTTATGACCTCAAGGTTAGATTATTGTAATGCTTTATTGGGTGGTTGTTCTGCACGCTTAGTAAACAAATTACAGCTAGTCCAAAATGCAGCAGCTACAGTTCTTACTAGAACCAGGAAGTATGACCATATTAGCCCGGTCCTGTCAACACTGCACTGGCTCCCTATCAAACATCGTATAGATTTTAAAATATTGCTTATTACTTATAAAGCCCTGAATGGTTAAGCACCTCAGTATTTGAATGAGCTCCTTTTACATTATAATCCTCTACGTTCTCAAAACTCAGGCAATTTGATAATACCTAGAATATCAAAATCAACTGCAGGCGGCAGATCCTTTTCCTATTTGGTGCCTAAACTCTGGAATAACCTACCTAACATTGTTCGGGAGGCAGACACACTCTTGCAGTTTAAATCTAGATTAAAGACCCATCTCTTTAACCTGGCTTATACATAACATACTAATATGCTTTTAATATCCAAATCCGTTAAAGGATTTTTAGGCTGCATTAATTAGGTGAACCGGGAACACTTCCCATAATACCCTATGTACTTGCTACATCATTAGAAGAATGGCATCTATGCTAATATTTGTCTGTTTCTCTCTTATTCTGAGGTCACCGTAGCCACCAGATCCAGTCTGTATCCAGATCAGAGGGTTACTGCAGTCACCCGGATTCAGTACGTATCCAGACCAGATGGTGGATCAGCACCTAGAAAGGACCTCTACATCCCTGAAAGACAGTGGAGACCAGGACAACTAGAGCCCCAGATACAGACCCCCTGTAAAGACCTTGTCTCAGAGGACCACCAGGACAAGACCACAAGAAACTGATGATTCTTCTGCACAATCTGACTTTGCTGCAGCCTGGAATTGAACTACTGGTTTCGTCTGGTCAGAGGAGAACTGGCCCCCCCAACTGAGCCTGTTTTTTTTCTCCATTCTGTCACCGATGGAGTTTCGGTTCCTTGCCGCTGTCGCCTCTGGCTTGCTTAGTTGGGGTCACTTCATCTACAGCGATATCGTTGACTTGATTGCAAATAAATGCACAGACACTATTTAACTGAACAGAGATGACATAACTGAATCCAATGATGAACTGCCTTTAACTATCATTTTGCATTATTGACACACTGTTTTCCTAATGAATGTTGTTCAGTTGCTTGGACGCAATGTATGTTGTTTAAAGCGCTATATAAATAAAGGTGACTTGACTTGACTATTTTCAAAAATAGTAGAGTGTTCCTTTAAAGTCAACACAGTGCATCTTACCATGCAACATCATATATTGTTCTTCCATGGAATCCAGACAAGGTACAAAGACACTTCCAGGACTCAACCGATGAACCTGCGACAAAATCACCATCACAGCTGAGCCAAGAATTACACACTTAAATAGCAATATAGAGTAAAATCCTAACACTCTCTCTTACCATCTCCAGCCGTCGACTGCTTCCAGATCTTCACGGTATGATCATCGCTACAAGACGCCAATCTCTGTCCCTCAGGGTCAAAGGCCAGACTCCAAACCGTGGATTCGTGACCCTCTAATGTGGCTCTACATTCCCAGTCATCATCCTCCTCTTTATAAATACACACTTTGTTGTCATAACTGGCTGACGCGAGAAGCTGCAAAAGAACATCAGTTTCACCTTTAGAAAAACGGCTGGTCTTTATGTGTGTGAAAATATTAAGAATGAGAGTTCTGGATAAGACGTTTGTGGATTTTATACCTCCTGCGTTGGGTGCCAAACGACATGTTTCACGTCCTGCGTGTGTGAATTCACAACACTTACACACTCATAATCATCCTCCTCGTCCACTAGAAGGAAAATAAGAGTTTAAAACAAATGATAGTAATCTTAATAACAACTATAAGTCAAGACACTACAGCAAACTTTCGTCATTCTAAATGATAAAAAGGTTTGTATTTTTGCTATAGAGAGACTATTCATTCCTGACACACCTTCCCAGATCCAAACACTTTTGTCTCTGCTGCAGGTGGCTAGTAAGCTTCCAGATGGAGCCCAAGCCACACACTTGACCTCATTCTCATGACCTTCTAACACTGTCAGGGACTGTAAACACACACATGACGGACATGTCAGTCAGACAAGATGTTAATGATGTCACATCCTAGATTTTTAAAAGGGTCTGAAACTATGATGTTACCTCAAAATCATCATTCGTCTTCTTCCAGATGCATGTTGTGGCATCAAAGCTGGCTGATGCCAGATATTTCCCGCAGGGAGACCAGGCCACCTTTCTGACCGTACGCTGGTGTCCATCGGCCAGGACACACTTACACTCCCAACTGTCCCCTGAGAATAAACATCAGACACGTAAGACACAAACAAGAAAAATTAGACAAGAGTTTGGAATAATTACAATTTTTTTTTTTTTTTTTACAATTTTTGTTTTGAAAGAAGAAAGATGTTCACCAAGACTGTATTTATTCAATACAGTAAAGAACACTGTAAAATATTGTAATAATTTAAAATAACCGTTTTCTATATTAATATATTTTAAAATTACATTTTGTTCATGTGATGTCAAAGTTGAATTTTCAGCATCATTTCTCCAGTCTACAGGTGTCTGGAAAATACATCTTTGCTGTCATGTTAATAAATTAAATTTAAAATTGTATATATATATATAGCACTTATTTTATACTGTAATAATATTTCAGAATATTTTGGTGTAACTTTTGATCATATAAATACGCTTTTGGTGTGACATCAATCATATATCAATGTATATATATAGCACTTATTTTATACTGTAATATTTCAGAATATTTTGGTTTAACTTTTGATCATATAAATACGCTTTTGGTGTGACATCAAAAACATTAAAAAAAAAATGCAAAAAATTTTAAACTAATATAAGCAGTGCGTAGGGTGTTGTTGCGTAGCCTGTATTATTTGCTTTTTGTCCATCACTGTACATATAAACTTAATATTGATAGACGTTCTATTCTTTACCTTCTTTACCCCAAATTCTAATCGCGCGGTCCCCGCCGCAGGACGCGAGCAGAGTGCCCGACGGGCTCCACGCGACACACCAGCAGCGCGCGTCCGGGTGCGCGCTCACCCTCTGCAGCAGCTCCAGCGCGCCCTTCATTTCAGACATTTTTTTCTTTTTCTTCTTTGGTGTTTATTGGCGTTTGGCAACCTATTTCAGACACCTGTATGATATTTGTGATTATATGATATGTCAATCCTCCACCGTCAGCTCACACGGTTCTGTTTCAAATGTCAGCCCTTCAAGACTTGTGTGTTTATCAGCAGCTTCTCACTTCCTGCTTTCTGTGTCAGCGTTTTCCTGTTGACACAAAAGCGCAGCAACAGCGCCACCATCAGGAGGAATGCAGCGAAAGCGTTCAAGCGGACACTGAAAAGCTAATAATAATAAAATCGTCTATCAAAATAAAACACTTACAAAAATAACAATAATAATAATAAAAATAGAAAAATAAACTTTTTTATTTGTTTAGCTGCGTCACGTGACCATTAACCGACGTCACAGACCTGTGGACATGCAAATGTGATCCTTAATTATTTAAATTTATTTTGAAACCTCAATAAGCGGTAGGCGTTTTTAAAAAGGACCATTTCAAAAATGAAAAAGAGGAATGGGGGAGAATCAATAAATTATGAGTAATCTATTGCTATTATGTGAATAATATGTAATCAATAAAAAAGTAACTGTAGTCTGATTACGAGTATTTTAAAATTTAATTTAATCTAATTACAAGTACTTAATTTTTGTAATTTGATTACGTAATACAGATTACATGTAATCAGTTACTAGTTTCGATTCTTCACCTTAATTTTTTTTTTTTTTTTTGATTCTTCACCTTAAACGACATGCATGTGCCCGAGGACTGACGTCAGCTGAAGGACGCGTCTGATTGGTTCAAACACAAGACGAAGAGGAAACGGAAGTCCGAGGAGAGGCTCTCTCCGTCTGATGGAGGAAGTGGACGGACTATTGTTTACGTTTTTTACCCGAAACCAACAATAAAACACACGAAAATGACACCGATATAGCGGAGCCCAGGGGAATTCTGAAACTGAACACCGTATATGTTAGTTTTACTAAGTTGTTTTATATCTCGGTGGGATCTGAGAAGGTTTTAAAGGGTTTTGTGTGTGTTGTGAAGGCCAATGATCAAATTTGATTAAAAACTGACGGAGGAGTTTCAGTTACAGCAAACAGGTAAATATACCGTTTAAATAAAATATATATTATACTATTAATCTTTTGTCATACAACTGTTGTATTTAGTTTATTCTGACCAGTAATTAATCATTTATAATTAGTTAACAACATAATAATGATTAAAAGTTATCATTAGTGTCCGCCTACCAATAGTTTACTACAATTCATTTGTTATTATTAATAAAATTAAGTCGTTTTATTAATAATAATAAAAATATTATTCGTTTTAAATATTATTTCTTTATTTTATTGATTACAACAGTGTTTTCCTGCTCTAATTAGTGTTCTAGGTGTAATTTGCATAATCAATTAATATATTTCTTGACATACTACAAATGTCTTCTTTCTGTTCCAGTCAGTTCTTAGTTATTTCAGTGAATTAACCTGTTAACTGTCACTCACATTTTTGAACATAGACGTGAAAGTGAATGATCCAAACCAAAATTTTTATAATTCATGACTGAAAACATTTTGTAACATGATTTTGATGTACCTTTTTCTTAGTAATGCAATGTTTGATTTTAAAATGGGTTTCAAAGGTTGAATTTTGAGAGTTTATGTTTTCAAGTGATATATCATTTCTGATGATTTCTAAAGTGTGATAGAGAAAAAGGCAACAAAGAAGACTTTTTTTGACAAAGGTCAAAACTCCTGTTATGATGTAGGTTTTTGAGGTGCACTCTTGCCATAAATTAATCTATTACTTTTCCTACATAATGTTTAACAAAAAATATCTATTTAGGAGTCTTAGACCTTTCCAACGATATATAGTTTGTTATGATTAGATTAGGATTTAATTTTAATATAGTGAAGTAAACGTAGCCATCCCGTATTTGGGACGGGGTGACAGTTAACAGGTTTTAAAACACTCTTAGTCTCAAGTTTGGCTCCAGATTACTGTAACATGATTTTTGTTTTGATTTTCTTTTTTGTCTGTAGTGCCCGGCGGAGGTCAAGAAACCCGAGATCTGTCCACACTCACTCCAGTATATTTGAGTTTTATTTTTTTAATCTAGGCTTTTCAGAGTGTTTAAGAGCATGTACGCACCCCCGGGAACAGCTGTGCCAGGAAACCGGAGGAGGAGAGCTGGAACAGCCCTACCTAAACATCCAGAGCGGAGTTTAGCCTCGGCACTGCCTGGGGCACTTTCAATCACTGCACTCTGTACGGCCCTGGCAGAACCAGCCTGGCTCCGTGTCCATGGTGGAAACTGTCCCAGACAAGAGCTCGGTGTCGCAGATGTCCTGGGATATGTAGATGACAAACTCATCAAGGGTTGGTATCAGAAAAAACTTAGATACACTACCTAACATTTTCGAAAAAGTCTCTTCTGCTCACCGAGTTGTCATTTATTTGATCAAAAATAATTGTGAAATATTATTACAGTGTAAACAACTGTATAGATTTAAATCTATTTTAAACTGTAGTTTCTTGCTGTGATCATTACTACAGTCTTCAGTGTCACATGATCCTTCAGAAATCATTCTGAAATTTTGATTTTCTGCTCAAGAAACTTATCATTATCAGTAATGCTGGAAACAGCTTCATATTTTTGTGGAAATCGCAATCCAACTTTTGAATGGAAGTGTGCACAGATTACATTTTGAAGGCAAAAATTGAGTTCTTGTACTTGCAATTTTAATGATCAACTGTTTTGTTCATTCTCTCTCAGATTACTGTATCAACTCTCAGTCCATCCTGCTCATGCGGGTCATTGCTGCTTTCTGTTTCTTGGGCATTTTGTGCAGCCTCACGGCATTTCTGTTGGATGTCTTTGGACCCAAACATCCAGCCCTCAAGATCACACGCAGATACGCTTTCGCTCACATCCTCACAGGTACGAATTCATGACTGATTTAGGTCTTAGTATGAATATAGTTCTTTTTTGTAGTATTACTTGTATAGTTTATTCAAAAATGAAAATGCTGTCATCATTTACTCACCCTTAATGTAGTTCCAAAACTGTTAGACTATTGTTAATAAATCCTGAGTGGTTTCTGTTCCTCCATTGAAAGTCCTTGACACCAAAAGTCTGAATTATAAAATGCATCCATAATGTATTGAGTGGTTTAATACAAGTCTTGTGAAGAGGTACAGTTACTTTATATGATAAACGGATTCAATTTTGGAATTAATAATCGACACACATACCTAAAGCACGTCACAAGGAGGATGGATTTCCTTTTTCCCTAAAATCCTAGTAAATATTTAATTGGACTGAAACTTGCTGACTTTGCTCACAAAGGGTATAACAACTTTATAATTTATTAGGATTCCCCCCAATCTTGTGACACTTGTGGTTTTCCCGATCATCAAAATTGAAGAGCCTACAAAAAATGGCATATAAATCTCTCATAATGCTATATTATTACTAAATATCTTTTTGTCAGCTTGTTTTCTTTGAATTACTTTAAATTATTAATATATTTTATATTTATATTCACAGACAAAAAAAATAAATAAATAAGGCTAATAAATAATTTGTATAAATAGTTTTGCTATAGATGATAATGGAACAGAATAGAGTGAGATGCAGGGATGTACTAGGATGGAGGGGTAACAAATAAATATAAGGATATTGCACATTTGTATTGTATTGTAAGTGGGGAACATTTAACTGTTCATGAGGTTAATTGAAAGAAGACAAGCTGATAAAAAGATTGAATCCAAGATCTGATGAAAACATAGCATAATGAGAGACATACAAGCAATTTTTAATGGGAACACCAAATTAGGTAAAGGATTTTTAGCACAGTACAAAGGTTAAATTACCTTTTCATTTAACTGGAGAACTGTCCCTTTATGTTGTCATGAATCTCTTTATTGCAGTGCTCCAGTGTGCTACAGTCATCGGCTTCTGCTACTGGGCCTCTGAACTGATTCTGTCCCTGCAGCAGCAGCACAAGAAATACCACGGCTCACTCATCTACGTCACTTTTGCCATCAGCTTCTACCTGGTGGCCGGTGCAGGCGGAGCCTCCATTTTAGCCACGGCGGCCAACCTGCTCCGTCATTACCCCACCGAGGAGGAGGAGCAGGCCCTGGAGCTCCTCTCAGAGATGGAGGAGAGCAGTGAAACATACCCAGCTGACTATGACATTGCCAACCAATTCCAGCCTCCGCCGGCATATACACCCTGATCGCCAGCCGCTGTCGCCCCACGCATCCCCTATGCCATCCTTTGGCCTTCATATAGAGAAATGATGTTCAGATTTTAGGTGCGCCATCAAAAACGACTATATATTCAGTATTCCAGATCATGCCGAATGCCCAAATCCATGCACACATTTAAATGAGTGTCTTACTTTGGCAGACAGAGCTTGCGTGCATGGAATAAAACAAAGAGAATAATTATGCCATTGCTTGTAGGATTCCATTCAAATTCATCTTGCAGTTGTTTGCATGTATCTGGCGATAAAACCCCACAGATTTTTGCTTTTTCGCCATGCTTTATTATTAAATAAAGACTTGAAATATGTACAGCATCTCAGCATTATGCTTGTTGAAGATGCATTTCCCAGGAGCCTCTTTGGCACACTAAACTGTGGGGAGTTAATTTTATTTTTTTCTTAAGGTTTGTCTTTTTATAATTTTTTGCTTCATCACAGGTTTATCACGTTTTCCATTTTAAATGTTGAGCTGCACTTTTGACTTTTTAAAATCATGCTAGGTATCAAAGTATCCTTTAATTTATTTTAATTAATCAATAGTCCGTATCTGCACACTTCTGGATGTATCCCATTGCATTTTTGTAATGTTACTTTAACTCACAGATGGATGGGAAAATGATTTATCATCTGGTTGAAATAGACTCAAAGAAACTAGAAAGCAAAAATTGTAAGTACCTGTAATTTGGAGGCTTTCAGGTTTGCCGACATCACATTGTGAGTGTGTTCTATATTAATTAGATTTATTTTATTTAATTGAAATTGTGTTTGCTGTGTTTTGATAGTAATATTGTGAGCGATCAACGAGTCTTAACATATTTGATCATGATTGTATCCACGATTCGCTCGTCTAGTTTTTGCTCTGGTCTGTTTATTTTTGATAAAATCACTGCATGACATGTGTTGCATAAATGGACTGTAATTGTTCAGATTTCACACATGCTGTTCACTTTTACACACAGTTTTGGTTGTTTATCTAGTAATCTGGTGTTTTTTTTTTTATAGATTATTTCACATTTCCTTTCTGTGTTTCACTTGAAATACGTTTACTGACATGGAAAATAAATGAAAAAAATAAATAAAATAATGGAGTCCAAATATTGTGTGCGTGCGTGTTTCCTTAATGCGCGTACACGTCGTAATCAATGCGCGCGGTAGTCATAGCAACGTTTGATTCACCCAGGAAGCGACACTGAAAAAAAAAGACGTTAAATGACATTCTTTTGAAGAAAAACCCGTTTAAATGTTCTCAGATTGATTATTTATTCATATAAATAGGCTTCGTTTGATCGAATGTTCAGTAAATATTGGCTGGGAAGTAATGGATGACGAAATCAGCTCGAGCATCGATTATGCAAATAAGGTATGTTGTATGTAAATAAAGCCAGAGCCGTATTATACAGCTACATTTTAGAAAATTTATAGCATATGTTTTGATAAAATGAACAGTTTTCAGCGTTAAAATGTGCTTATGGTTTGATCTTTGTCTCATGCAAGGTCCATATTGCGTTTATAAACAGAAAGATCCATGAAGTATTAATCTAATAATAGCCTATATTCATCATCTCAGTAGCACCATGTCCTCCAGTAATCTGCCACCCCTGCGAAATCTGCCCAGCTGGACCAGGGTTCGAGATCTGGACCGTGTGAGATACCCCAGACTGCTGTCCAGTGACTGTATTGTCAGATCTCCAGCTGTGGGCTTCAAGAGCCAGAAGTCAGCTGCTCAGCCCAGGAGAGATGCACACAGCACGAGCATCGCCTCCCTGGAGAAGGATGTTCTGTTCCTCCAACAACAGCATAAAGACACGCTGGAGAGACTGCATGCAGAGATTGAAGATCTGAAGCGTGTTAATAAAGGTGTGCTGCTGCTGCACTGCAGTCCTTCTTAAGAAACACTGGCATTTTAACAAAAAAATGGATCATTTCATTTGAGAAGGTAGCTAAACTGCTTGAAATATTGAGGCCAGACGCAATGAAATACTGATAAAGGCTGTAAAACAAACTTCTGTTTGATGCATGAGATCATAAGGCTGCTGATGATGTCACTTCCTCAAACATGATGTAAGAAAGAGCGGAAACCTGATTGAGGAACAAAAAGTAATATTAAATGTAATATTGACATGATATTTTTATTTCAATTTCAAATGCCAAATCTATTTTTTTTACATGTTAAAAAACAAATATATCAATTAATGAAGATGCAAATTGACTGGCATTGTAAAGCGAACACCTAAAAGTGTTTTAAGGTGCATTTCACCTAAAAAGGAGCCATTTTGATGCACATTTGCATATTATTTTCATACTTGCATATTCACTTTTTCTTTTACAGAATTACAGTATAAGCTGATTATGGAACATGAAAATTCTCCAAAAGGTAAGCTTTGGTTTAATCAAGCCTATTCTTTCAGAAATATATTCATAATATACTCATGCAATGAGGCATGAGTAATGAAGCAATGAAGTTTGCTTTAAAAAGACCCTTAAAGACTATTAACTTGTCCAGAGGAAAGATCTTATTTCTTCTTGTTTTTTTCTTGTTTTGTTGTTTACTGTAAACTGACACTCAGTGTAATTTTAGTACTTTTTTACTTGTTATTAATACTTTTAATTATTTTTATTTTTAGATTTTTATTTATTTATTTTAATTAAAAAGTTTTAGTAATTTTGCCGTTTTGCCATTTTTATTAGTTTTTAAATATGCAGACATTTTTTTTATTCATTTTAGTATTAATAAGTAGTATCATTAGTATTCTTTTCAGCAGTTTTTATTAATGTTTAGTTTTTTCATTTTCATATTTAAAAAAAATAATTAAAAATCTTCATTTTGTTGTGTGTTTCTGACATTTTTATTAGTTTTGAAACATGTTGATATAATTTTTATTTCTTTTTGTTTCAGTTTCATGTTGACTTGGCAACTAGCTGAAATTAAATATATAAAACATAATAAAAGAAAATCATATACGTTTTATTTTGTGAAATCTGTAAATTTTTATATTTAATATATTTATATAAAAATATATATTTATTTCAGATGTTTATTTTATTCCTGCCAACAGAATGTTCTTTATAGTTTTGACTGTAGTTTAGTTGACTCTAATGTGTGCCCCACACAGAGTGCATATGGTCCAACAGTAATTCCTCAAAATCCAGCAGTGATGGTTCAGTGGAGAAGAATTCCCAGTGTGGATTCATCAGGTGCCGAATCTCTTTAACCCTTGAGTAAGCATCTCTGATTAACTGACCTCACTTTTTCATCTAAATCACTCATCCTGCTGCTGTGACCCGCTCCAGCTCGGAGGAGGCATGTGAGGCGGGAGGAGGAGGCGCAGTCACGTCTCTGCTGCCTCTCAGGATCCCCTGCAGCCCATCCCAGCAGCCCCGTCCCCCGACGCTGAAAGAGTGTGAGCTCCTCATCCAACAGCTCTATCACACCAACACCGCGCAGAATCAGGAGGTCAGCAGCGCTTCATCACGTCTGTCGTGATTCATATATCCATGCTTCACACTCTTGTTCCTCACTCAGCTGCTGCGGATCAAGACGGTCCTCAGAGAAATCACCTCCAAGAACAGATCAGCCGCCGATGCTTTCTCTCTCGCAAGAGCCTCGCTCTGTGACAACAGCAGGTGCAGTTATTCAGAGTGAATCTCACGAAAACTGTCATATTTTACACTACAATCTACAGAAATATCTTATTAAATTTAATTCAAATCTCAATAAATCTCTTTATTTTTTATTAATATAAAATTATTTACTATATATATATATATATATATATATATATATATGTATAGTAAATACTTTTATATTATTGTATTATATAATTTATGTACATTTATCTTTATATTATTTATATATGCATGTCATTTTTTATAGAATTGTAATATATTTTTATAGTAATTAGAGGTATTTATGGGAGTATACATAATGCAGACTATGTTTTTAATAATATTAATTACAATTATATTACAATTATAATTATCATTTTTATCATTTACAAAATAAAGAAATAAACTATATTTTACATTAAATCTCAGTTGAAATACACATGCATACATTTGTGTTATACTAAAATTGTAAAGCACAAATGGAACTACAATGCATACTATAATAATTATAATAACAACAGAGTACAACAAAATTTAATGTTCTTAAAACAGGCTTTATTGTGTTCAAACAATATATTTTCTTTTGATTTTTGGGTGAAATGTGACCTGGACGTATTTATTTTATTTATTTTTTTGGTGAGATTCACCTACTTTCCCTGTTATTTAATTATAGCATAATATAATTCTATTTGCCTCATCAGAATCCATCTGTAAAATGATTGGCACATTAGTTGCACATTTAAACACATGATTCTTTTTTAGGGGTGAGGTTTTCGAGCATCTTCCAAAACTACCTCTCAAATCACTCCCAAAGAAACAGTAGGCTGGCTTTTCTATCATCATCATCATCATCATCATCATCACCACAGAATACCACAGACAGTCCCTATTTCTTAAAAAAATGTTGTTCATTTCCCCCCAGGATTCTGGATCACTCCGGTAAAGGAGAACCTGTGCTTCTCCCAGCCATCAAGCACAGTCTCAGCAGCAGCATGTCCGAGCGGCAGAGGAGAGCGCAGGACGTGCACAGACTGCGTCTCAGGAGAGCGCTGAACTCTTAACCCTCCTCTGCAGTGCTTCTGTCATTGGGCCTTATTGTTTGCTGATTAGAAGGTCTTACGGTTCTGTCTTTTATTTACCCTATAAAAAGCCTTAAACTTTTCATTCAGTCTCTCTATGAGCTGAAAGAAGATCAAAAATATGTATTTTTTCTTCACCACAGAGACACGAGGAATGAGTGAATGGCTGTTGATCATGTTTGATTCCCTAATGAACTAAATAAGACTCTTTCCAGAGAAGCAGCCAAATGTCAAAGACGAGACGAGAGCTAAGCTGCCCGTCCTTCAACAGGAAGATCTCTAGAGACAGAAACAATATATACAATCAAATCTCTTATAAAACCTTGTTTTGATGAGATACACTAATATGTGAATTTCCCTTGAGGTTTCTGGTTTGAGCTTGACAATGCAGTCTAAATTCTACTTTAACTCTCTTAAATAAATGCAACAGCAACATTTTATTATGTGTTATTATTTATGTAGAGATCTTGTTCCTGTTGTTAGTCCTGGACTCATGCAGGGACCTGTAAGTGTTCATTTCTTCACTAAGGCCGAGTATGTTTCATCTGTAGTGCACTAGTGTAATATGGCCATTGAGAAGGTCTTATAGTGTCCTGTAGGATCTCTAACTGATGAGTACCAGCAACTGGATCCATGCCCGGGCCTTCAGCAGACACCACATAGTATTACTGTGTTTAAGAGCCTTATTAAGTAATGGGTTTTAGAGGGCACTATCTCATTCAGTTCAATTCAATCAGATGCTCAAGATGCCTCAAACAACACGTTTCTCTAATTCAGTTTACCCAAGAAAACATTTTAGTAACACATTGCTTGTAAAGTTTGAATTGTTTGTTTGATAAATAAATCAGTACAGAATAATGTCAGTCATTATTTTTTATTTTACAGTGTTGCATAAGACAGTTTTTAGGCAATTCAACAAAGGGTTATTTTAGTTAACTAATATATATATATATTTCTTGAAATAAACATTGACTGAAATAAAATAAAGATAAAACATGTTTATTGAAACTACTTGCCAAGGCATCATTTCTTATTTTAATAAAAACTTTACAGACATCTCTTTACAAGGTCTGTCTCTAAAAAGTTTGTCAGTGTGGACCGTAAATAAAAATTATATATATATTATATTATATTATATTATATTATATTATATTATATATATAATAAATTGTGAAGTTGCCTAAAATCTTATACATTTAAATAAATAATACAATTTCATATATTACTTATAAATGCATATTTTATTTATTATAATTATAAGTGTTCAAGAGTTTAGGCAACTACACAATTTATCAACATTAAATTACTAAACAACCGTGGAGCTGCGAGTGAGGCCAAAGGTCAGACGGGTCAAAGGTCAGACGGGTCAGACAAACAGACTGTTTAAAGAGGTAAATGCAGGTAAAAACGGCCGCTGCCCCAGCAAAGCATCAACGGATGGGTGTTGACCAAATGACTTAAGGTAATAAGGTAATTGAGGAAGGTATTATTAGATAAGCAATGAAGAAAGGAAAAGGGTGTTCAGACAAAGTATCTTATCTTCTCAGAAGCATAGCTTACAGAGTGACGTCTCACATTCAACTTTAGTATAAAAGAGCTGAGCTTCTTCTGCTGCAGGATTGGGCACACTGAGTTCAGTCTGCACAGCTCTCTAGCGGTTGATCTCTGTGTTGTAAACTCAGCAGTGTGATCATGTTGGCTTCACGGGCACACCTCGCCAAGCAGGCCGCAGCCATGCTGGTGCGCCAACCCGCCTGCCTGATGCATCATGGGGGAGATTGGGGCAACTGGGGCAACACCAACGTCGCTGTGGTAAGAACATCAGATGCTCCAAACAAATAAACTGGTACATTAAAATGAAGATGCATTCAAAAATGAAAGCATTCAGGCTTGATTTAATTGTTCGCTGAAAGATATAGTCTCTGATTGGTTCTGAATTTTTATTCAATCTGGAATCTGAATCTGGATTTGCTTTTGAAGGTTTTCTCAGGCTGTGGTTGGTGGGACGGAACTGACATCCATGAGGCTGCATAGTAAGTATTCAGCAGTGTGCACTTCAAAATATCATTATTTTTGGCGATTATCAGTAAAATAGAAGAATCCTTAAAAAAAGCTCCATTTACAATAAGGTCTTAACATAAACTAACAATGAGCAATCAATTTTACAACATTTAATAACATTAGTTAAAAATATTCATGTTAGTCCAGTGCATTAAGTTACTGTAATAATGCAGTAGTAAATGCTGAGATTAACATTAACTAAGAATAATAAGTGCAATAAAAGTATTGTTAATTCTTAGTTCATGTTAACTAATGTAGTTAACTAATGTTTACAAATGAAACCTTATTGTAGTGTTGCCACATTTACTTTCCAAGCCAGCTGTGTCAGATAAGACTGAGAGGACATTTAGTTTTGGTTCCCTTTTGAGAAATATATTTGTCAAACCAAAAAAAAAAAAAAAAAACAGAATGAATCAGTCATTTTGTCATATTTCTGACTAAATCAAGAAAATACGATTTGCAAATGAGGTTAAAATAGATCTGAGATATTTTTCTTGGGAAACATCTTATGCATTGGAGAAGTAATAACTTTTGTAATAATTTATTTTTTGCTGTGCAGCAAAAGGGCTCTTGCAGGAGCACCATTTAAAGCATGTCTGTCTGCTCTTATATTTTTATAATTTATAGACCTGTGTGGACAATGTATTGGATAATATACAGTCACGCGGTCATAATCACTAAATAAACTCTGACAGCAAGACTGTTTGACAAATAATACCTTATAAAAATAATTTTTACCTGAAATGATTTGTCTTGGTTACCTGGTTTATTTCAGTGCCTGAGTTTACAAATATTTTGACGTTTAAATGCTGTAATTGACTAATCAGAAGCAAGTATCCTTGAAAAAATCATTAATAAATAATGCCCTATCTCTTTGAAGCACCATGTACCATTTGAGCCGTAATGGAGCCCGTTTTCAGATCTTTGCCCCAAACCAGCAGCAAATGCATGTCATGGACCACATGAAGATGCAGCCATCATCAAGTGACAACAGGTAGACATTATTAAAATGAAATATAACATTAAATATATGATTTACATAACCTTTCATATTCCCATTCTGCGCACTTCACTCATCTTGTGTAACTATAACAAAAAAGTACCAAGGAAACATCATGTTTTATGGGAATGTCATTGCTTTTTGGATGTGCTGCATGGAATTCTTTGGAAGAACATTACATGATTGTAGTGATAGTTCCTATTAAAGTATATTTTAAAGTACCATCTGATACCAAACAGTTCTCTCTCCATAGGAACATGATGATGGAGTCTGCGCGATTCAGCCATGGTCAGGGCACGATGCAGATGAACGATCTGTCTAAACTGGACGTCAGCAGCTTTGACGCCGTCATCTTCCCTGGAGGCCACGGGATAGTCAAGAACTTGTGAGAGAGACAGTCTTTTAGCTGATGAATGCTAATACAAATATAAGTGTTATTGAAAAGAAATCCATGCCAACAGAAGTGCATTATCCTGACAGGCGAGATATTAATATAGACCATTAAGAGTCACTATGGAGTCCATCTAAACATACTTAAAGTTTGATATTCCTCAGATTATGTGCGGATTGGCCTTTTGACTATTAGTCACCCCAGATCTATCTCTATTCCTGGAGTGAAAATCCTCTTATCATGTTTCACTATTAGCAAACAATTAGTTAAGGCTAAGTGGGAATAAAGGATGAGACTAATCTACGTCTGAGCCCAATCCGGTTTCAGAGAGCCTAATTACACTTCAGCACCTTTAGAAGATGAAGATCTGAAGTGAGAAAGTACCAAGGTTTCAATAAGTGTAGGGTTGATTCGGGGAAAAATATATATTTTTCATTTTTCATTTCATGTCATGTTTAAATATACAATAATTATAAAAAGAATTTGCTTACTTTTTATTTCATGAACAGGTCCACCTTCAGCAAAGATGGGAAAGACTGCAAGCTGAATAATGATGTGGAAAGAATCATGAAGGACTTCCACCGTGCTCGCAAGCCCATTGGGTATATGACTCTAAAATATTAAAACTGTGAATATAAGATCTGAATTGAATCCTGTTTTATACTACATACAGTTGGGTCGATGACAACTATTTAGGACTCTGCACCATTTCTAGGTCACTAATCAAATTAGTGACACTGATCACTGTTGGGTATAGAGGGACAAATGTTCTTGCTTCACCAAATTTTTTATACATCCTATAATACATATATTCTAGTAATGACAAATGCACCAAACGTCTGTTCTTGGACTAAGTTTGCGGGTATGCAAAAAAAGCGTATAGCTTTACGGTAGCAACAAATGCACATGCACAACTGTCTTCTGTAATTACAACCATGAATTCCACTCACTTAATTGTAGGGGGCTCCAAAATCGAAAAATATACAAACTACACACAGTTGCTTTAAATCAGAAAAATGGAAAATGGAAGCATTTTCACTTGTGGTCTGTAAATAGGATTCAGTTCAATTGTTTAAATGTTTTTCAACTGACCTGAATCCTGCTGTGTCTTTGGCTCAGTCTGTCCAGCATGGCTCCTCTCTTGGCGTGCCGAGTGCTTCCCAATCTGGAAGTCACGATGGGTTATGAACGTGACGAGAGCACCCGCTGGGGCCGCTGGCCCAACACCACCATGGTGCAGGCGGTCAAGAGCATGGGGGCCCGTCACAACACCCGTGAACCTTACATATCCTTTCACTTTCATTTTTAACATTTTTTTTTTTTACTTATTATTCATTTTTTAAAGTGTAAAACATGATTTTTCCCTTAACCGCCCATTTCACGAGGCCTATGTGGATGAGAAGAACAAGGTGATCAGCACTCCAACCTTCATGTGGGAGACTGACTATCACTACCATTACATCTTTGATGGCATCGGGAACATGGTCAAGCACGTCATGCGCATGACCGCCAAGTGATCTCCGTGAGGTGTAAGCAAGACACCAGAAAGCTTTCACACTTAACTTTAGGTTGACCCGAATCCGCTATTATGTGGACATACAGAGAGCAAATAAATAAAAGCATATAATGCAACTCCTGTGTTTTACTATGTATAATTTAGCATAGAGTTTTTCTCCCACTCTACATGAATAGATGATAGTAAATAACTGAAAAGGTACCTTACGACATTTTAGTGGGACATTTTATTTTACAAACATACAAAAATGAGTGACAACATTTATTAAAATATATATATATATACACATAAGAATATATAAAACACTTTTTTTAAAACAAAACTTTAAACTCATTTTCAAAAATGTCAAGAAACCTTTAAATGCATTACAAAAATGTACAGCAGTATCTTAAATATAAGACAGGTTCATGTTTTGTCGAAACATCCATTAACAGTTGTACAAAATGAAAAAAGAAAAGTTAAACTATTTACAACACTAAGCACAGACTGACAAAGAGCCAGATATGGATTTTAAGATCCATAAGCATCTATGTTTTTGATTCAGCCATTTTAAATATCCATTTCAATGTCATTCAGAGTTCTTTGTATTCAAGTGAAACAGCTATAGAAGAATTATAGAAGAGAACTGGCTGCAAATATTTTTCTTTTTTGGAAAGTTAGTAACAAAAGTAAAGAGTAAAAATAAATTTTGAGGACAGTCTGACTGAGTATAAAAGAGCCTAAGCTTCTTTACTCAATATTGGCACTGAATTTTTTATTTTACAGAATTTGGGACTTGACCAAAATGAAAATGACAAAGGGTTGCAGCTCAATGGAGCAAACAAATATGCAACAGCAACATTATATTCAGATATACATGCACTCATGTATATGTAAAATATAACATTATATATTTCAGTTGCTTAAAATATGTTTCCTTAGCTCCAGTATCTGATTGTCAAAGCAGACTTCATGCTATACTGTTGTTTTGGTTCTGCTGATTTGGGAATGTAATAAAACCCTTTGGAAGTACAGTTATTTTCCAGCATGTGCATTATCCACAATGGATATTTATTTCATATACAAAATCTGTATCAAAACTCTATTATACTTCTAATTAGTTTTGAAAACTGTAATTCTGTATCCTTATCTTTCAGTCCAGACAGATAAAAGTGCAATCTGGGATGGACGACAACAGATGAATCCAAAGTCAACAAAATCTAGAGATACAAAAGCTACATTCCATATACTGTACATTTTTCAAGTTTAGGAAAACCAGTAGAAACTGAATGCACCTTTACAGCATAATGGCAATGCTTTTTATTTGACTTCAGGATGTATATGTCAAAGCTACTCAAGGATATTCAAGTCTGAATCCTTTGCTTTCTCATGATTTGTTTGTTTTGCAACCAATTTGTCTTCTTTCTTGGGATGCTCTGGAAATATAAACACAGGGATTGTATTTAGTTACCTACAAGAGATACAACAAATAAACATTAGGTTTGCATTGAATGCAAAAAAAAAATCTAAATACTGAGAAAATTGCCTTTAAAGTTGTTCAAATGAAGTTCTTAGCGATGCATATTACAAATCAAAAATTAAGTTTTTATAGTGCCTACAAAGTGAAGTATTTTGCAGATAGCCTAAGTTAAAACAAGTTAAAGATCAATATGGATATTATATATCAAATGAATTAAAGGGAGGTAACGGACCAAGGTAAGGTTCTCAAAGAAGAGTGGAGCTGGAGTCAGAGTCTGGGTCAGGGGGGATGCAGGAGTCTTGGGAGCAGGATTGCTGGGCTCTGCGGTACTCCTGGAACTCCTGTCTCAGGGCATTGAAGCGGGCCTCACTGAGGGAATGACTGTACCGGTGCCGAGGAGGCTGGGATACTAAGGGAGGGCTTACGGAGTACAGGCCTGAGAGGAGAGTAAAGGAGAAGGAGGAGGATAAGGAAGATAAATTGAGCAGGATGGGTAAAGTTAAACTGGTTCAGTTCATGGGAAACTTCATTTGCCATTACATTTGGTGTGGGGAATGACCAAACATGCTCAAAGAGTTGAAGGATGAAGTTCTTACGTTTACTCTGGAAGTCCTGGAGGCCAGTAGTGGAGCGGAGGTGATCTTGCCTGAACTCTCTGCCTCGACCAAAACCTGCATGGGGCCGCTCCATCTTCATGGCCTCCAGTGTGTCAGGATCCACAGAGCATTCGACAGCATCCCACTCGTAACTCTCATCTACTGAGGTATTTCTTCTAGACACACACATATGCAATAATACACAGTGAGATGTACAAAAGGACAGTTATGTTAAATTGTACAAAACAAAACAAGAAATAGGTAACAGCCTCATGCATTTGTGTGTCAGCTTCACCTTTTGGACCTCTGTTCTCTCACATCTTTGTCGGCCCTGTGCATCTCACTCTCCTCGGTAGTCTCTGGCGAGCTGAGTAAGGTTGGGGTGATAGAGAGAGACTGGCGTAGGTGTCCATACGGTCCCACACTACCCCTTCCACTGCTCTGGCTAGCGTAACTGGCTCTGCCCCCATCACCTCTTATATCACGGCCTTCTGTCTCTGTGAAACCCCTAGTTGCACCCATCCCTTTGTCCACCTGTCTCGGAAAGTCTTGCTCTCGTCGGGGGAAGGATGTATGATATGGTGAGGGCCAGCTGTAACCTCTGGGTAGGAAAGGCCTTGGCGGACCCATTCTTGGTTCTGCAGGATACAGGTAGTCCACCCTGGCCACTGGCCTGGTAGGGCCAAAATGTCTTGAGGGGTCTTGTGGGACATACTTATGTTGAACTGACCTGAGTGTTTCCTGACAAGACAGAGGCCAACTAGAGGAATCTGGAAAAACTGTTCCCTGTCGACGTGGATCTGATTTCCTCCTGGAAGGAAGGGATGATTCCATGTGTTGTGGTTGATCTGGGGCTGAGGGACCAGGTATGTGGTAGACGGGCTGCATGTCAGCTCTATCAATATGCTGACGTCTCTCTAGACTGTAGTTGGTAAGAGGCTGAAAGTGCACTGTCCCTCGCCATGATGAACCAGACATGGGATAGTAATGTGCAGGAGTACGACCCAGACTGTATGATTTGAGCCTTATGTCTGGATGGGGAAATTCATCTTTGTAGCAGGTCTCAGAGACATAAGTTCTAGGATTTTCTAAATGTTCCCCTCTAGAACCTAAACTAATGGACTTTTTTAGGAAAGGACGTGGTTGCCCAACTCCAGAAAGGGTCCTACAGGTACCAATGCTGACTGATTTCTTCATGAAAGGCACAGGAGCCTGATAGATCCTTGAGGATATCATGTTTGTTCGGTCACCCTGATTCTGAGGCCTTTGATATTGTTCAGATGTAGAGTCTGGACATTTGGAAACTGTTGCTGCAATGCTTTTAGCTGTGTTAAATAAAGTCTGTGCTGGGCCACGTTGATAAAATTCTTGTTTTTGAGACCCTGAACTCTGAGAAAGCAAAGGATGAGAACTCTTTTCCTGTTGTTTAGATGGTGAGAAACCTTTATTGCTTGTGTCTGAGGTACCTGATTTATCAGAGGTATCTCTTGCCTCTAATTGTGAACATGGTTCAGAAACTGGAATACTTCCAGGTTTATCATGTTCTACAGGAATGTTGAGGGTGCAAGGCTCATGAACAGCCCCATTGTGCTGACTAATATTGGTCTCAGAGTGGTCCTGCCCATGTTTTTCCCAACTTTTGGGTACAACGTCAGGCTTATCTCTTAACAGTATCCCAGTTTCTGCCTCGACAGTTGGTTCAGCAGGTTCCAAAGACTCAGTTACTTCTACAGGATCATCTACACTCATTTCAATGAAACCCGGAAGACTTAGGTATTCCAGGATAGTGCTTGTCTGCAGTGGGGACATCCGGGCTGGTTGAGGAGCAAGCTTATATTTAATTGATTCTGAGAAATTTGACTGATCACTTTCTGCCTCATTTTCCAACAAGGTCAGGGGTGATATCCGACTAGGGCTTTCACTGAAGACACATTTGTCACTCTTTCTGGATCGAGCCCTGATAATCTCTTTCTCTTGTTCGCTGTTAGGCAATATGGAACTGAAATCATCATTTACTATGACTTTTCCCTTTGCTCCTACTTTCTGATGAGCATAGGGCAATGTAGAACAGCCTGATGGATTACGACTCAGTCTGTCTTTTTTAACAGCCCTTACTTCCTCCATGTCTGTAACACTTTGACTACTGGGATCAAAGTAACGTTGGTCAGGACCAGTTTCTATATCTTCTCCTGCCACCACTTGGTGCAGCTCAGATGGTTGAAGACTCAAGTGAGCAGAGGATATTGATCTAAATGCTGGAGCCTCTTTTTCAATTTTTCTTTCTTGCAACCATCCTTCCTCAACTAAAGTACTGTTGGGCAGCTCCTGCTCCTCTTCCAGGTGACTCTCCAGGTGTCTAGAGTGTGGCCCACTGAGGTCTGTTCTACTGTGACAGGGTATGTCCCTGGTAGGAGAGAAAAGTGTGAGAGAGGTATTTTGTGTTGCTGGTGAAAGAGAAACATCTGCTGCCATTGAATCTTCTACATTGGCACTGCCTTGTTGAAGTGTATTAGGGTAGAGTGAGCGAGGTGTGTTCCCTTCAGACAGGCTCTGCACGGGCACCTGGCTGGTGGGGGACGTCACAGGGCTTATGTCCCACTGGATGTATGTGGAAGATAAAGAGGGAAGTCTGTCCATGGGACTGCTGGTGTTGCCGAAATAACAGCCCCTTCTATAGTCCGATACACGCTGGGCCAGGCTGCTGGGCCGAGTTTTTTGCCTTAAATGGATGTCTTGGGGCTTCCAAATAGGGTCTTCAGAATCAACACCTGACGATTTTCGTAAAGGACTTGCAGACTTTGCCCGCCTCTGTTCTCGCTCATGTGCCTGTGCCCTTCTGCTGGACGTGTAGTGTTCTAACTGCCTCTCCATTTGCTCCCGTTCCTTCACTAACTTTAAACATTTGCCTAAGTTGTCCCTCTCTCTTTCACCATCCAGTTGAGTTATCATATTGCTGGGCTCTGTCAGCTGGCTGTCTCCATTGATGGGGTGGTAATGTTCTTGATGGAGCAGCCTCTCTCTCTCCAAAGCTTGATCTCTCCTGCTTGGAAAGATGTCCTCCCTATGACTGGCACTCCGGTATTTTTTTAGTGAGTCACTTGTCCTTTTTTCACTGCAGTTGGAGTAAAAGCTGGCCCTCTCCAACAATGCATCAGAGCAACCCTGCTCATCATCAGAGTAGAAACAGCCATGACGGGAGAAGTTCCTGGCCATTGCCTTCACTCTGCCTGGGGAGGGGGGACTCTGTCTATCCCTCTCTGAACTAACAGGTTTTGATTGGTTGGACTCTTTAAACGATCCATTGTTACTCCCTACGCCACTGCCTTTATCAGGGGATTGTAGGAGCTCCTTTTTGAGTTTTTTTCTTACGTGGGTTGGTGTGGAGATTTTTAGGACTGGTTGGATAACAAAGCGTCCATCAGGACTTCTCGAAATGGACTCAATAGCAGACGTGGTTGATGGAGATCCCCCAAAGTGGCTCTCAAACTGGGTGTAGTGCGGAGGTGGAGAGGATGAGGACAGAAGCTGTTTTCTCTGATCCTGGTACTCACTGCGGCTGCCTTTATCAAAAGAGGAATGGTCTGTACGATCATAAGAGGATGAGTTGGGGAAGAAGTTTAAGGGAGAGCATAGCTTTAACTTCAGCACACTGTTGGGACTGTCAGAAGGCGAGTGAACTCTTAGGAGAAAAAAACACAAGAGAACATTTAAGGAAGGAAGACAGGAAGACTTCATCCCTTCAGGTTGCCATTTCAAAAGCCAATTGCTGTTCAGTGACAAAGATGAAGAAGCTTAGGATTGATACATGCATTGAAAAGATGGACACTTACTGTGGAGACGAACTCTTCTGGATGGCAGAGGGGATATCTGAAATGGTGGGGAGGGTGTAAAGTTCATATCATGCCACAAATAATGAGTCATAAGATGAAGTGACAAAAACAAAAACACCCTCAACAGAAACAGATGCAATGGATAACTACACCACCGACGTCTGAGAACAAATACATTAATTCAAATATGTCATGTATCAGTCTCTGAGGCACTGAATGTCACAGCAATTGATATGGAATGGCGTCAAATCATTGCTAACTGTACATAAACATTTGTTAAATTACACAACCCATGTATCTGAATGCTGCAGCTCAAAATAACTTTGAGCATGCAAAAAGCTTCAAAATGTGTTTGTAGTGCTGTAATTTCAGTTGAACAAAAAAAATCATTTTCAATACCATAACAATGACCCTGTAAATTTTATCACTGCTTTTACCATCTCTCTTTTTCCTTCTCCGTTGTCTCCTTCTACTGTTCATAACACAAGCTGTCACCAAAGAGAGGATGATGGCAACAAACAGGAAACCCATGCCTCCAATCACACCAGCCAACAGGGGCTCAGGAACAAAGGCCAGGATACTAGGCGCTGATGGATACATATCCATTCCTTAAGGTCACACATGAAATGTTATCTATTAATAATATATTAAATAAATAAACACAAATAATGTATACCAATAGTATACTTCTGATTTCTTGAACTCTCAATTTCTCACTAAAACATATTAAAAAGTCCACATTATTCATTAAATCTGTAGTTTTCCCCAGCTTCATGGGGCCTGAGAAAATTGTAATATTATATCATAATAAAGATTTCTGAGTTCAACTCACCTTCAGTAGAGATGACGACTGAGTCGCTGGGCACACTGACCTGTTTGTCTCTACAAGACAAAAGGCGCAGCTCATAGTTTGAGTCCTGTGGAAACACACAAAGAGTAAATCACCCAAGTGAATACAAATGGCAAAGAATAGGTTCATTCAACATCAAGCTGCAATATTTGCAATATTTCACACATTTTACCTTCGCAAGTCCCTGTACAATCAGCTCAGTCACATTGACAGCAATCTCTCTGTCTATAGTGATCCACTCTCCCTTTCCCCGTTTTGCTTGAAGTACAAATGAAGTTAATGGAGGAGACTCTTCTAGAGGTGGCAACCATTGCAACAACACACCCAGTGATGTACGATTGGCTGACAGCAAGGTAGGAGGGGACAACACAGTAATGGTGGTTACCACAGTGGGAGCTTCTGTTGGAGGTGCTGTATTGTAAAAAACACAAGGTTTTACCTCAGCATGCTAAATCATACATCTTGGCCCAAATGTTTAGAATAACGCTAAAGCCAACCAGGGAATGTTTTTAATCAAATAAGAATAAAGATCTGAAAAAGAACTACATTTAGGCTAATCTTTCCCATGTATAACAGAGATCCTCAAATGCTGGCCAGGAGGGCCATTGTAGTGCAGAGTTTAGTGCCAACTCTAATTGAAAATTACTACAAAATTAAATGAAGTTGAGTTTGATCTGGGTTTGTGCTAAAGACGGCGGTGGGGGGTGGATCTGAGGAACCTGATGCATAAGACACATGTCTGCGTGTGTAGAACTTATGGATGACCTCATAAAGTGCATAGTTTGTAAATGATGTACAAAAAATACTGACCCAGTGTCCTGATGGTGACAATCTCACTGAAGGGGCCAGAGCCCAACTTGTTTTGAGCAAGAACGCTGAACTGGTAACTAGTCGCAGCTTGCAGACCCATCACCAGCAAGGAGGTTTTGGATGTTGGCACAGGAACTGAAGCCCATTCATGCTTGCCTCTTACAGTAGGCTTTACCCTGATACGGAGAGTGATCAAATATTGAACTGAGTCAGTCCTATCGATAATGTAATAAGACTGGTATCACATTTTGACTGGTATATAAATTTTTAGTAATGTACTGGGGCACTGTTACTCATGACATCTTTAGTACAATGTACAAAACAATTTATCTAATGCTGCTGATGCATTCAATTTTAAGTGGCTTACCAAACAGTAAATTTCTGTGTGTATCCTCCATCAAAGCCCGGCTCCCAGGACACATTGGCCTGAGTAAACCCTGGATCCACAGACAAGGAGGTAACAGCGTGGGGACTTGTGCCTGAAGAAGACAAAGCAGATACTACATTTAATGTCGGTCTCATTTGATTTTCTATAGGTAAATGAGGGTTCTTTTTTATTGACGGGCATCTATTCACTGTTCCTCTCACCCAGCACTAAAATTGTTGTTGAAGCACTGACAGTGGCCACATGGTTGGAGGCAAGACACTCCCATGTCCCCTGGTGGTCCTTACTAAGCGGACGCAGGGCCAACGAGCCATTGGATAAGACTGTAAATGGAGAGCGAGGGGATGGACCAACCTAGAGTAGATGATAAAGAATCAAAAAGAGACTGAACCAGCATCCGAGGCGTTTAGTCAATGCCTGTAAATAAATACAGTATATGCTTTTTTTCTTATTTAGCTGATATACACACATTTCATACATCACCGAGCTGAAACACACTGAAAGCTATTGGAATTTTTTTTTTAACCTTACCTTATTCCATGTGATGTTAGGGATGGGATCTCCCTGAGACTGACAGGGTATCACCAGCTCCCTGCCTACTTCTTGTAGGTACTCGGCACGAGGCAAGACACGGAAAGAAGGGGGGTCCTGTGCACATCACCAGATTGCAAACAAGAGAAATGGTGTCAGCATTCAGTGTCAGGTCATTCATTAATAATGCATTTCAATTTTTGGTGACATTTATGAGTAAATGGCAACCTATATAAACATGTGACAAAGTGTTTTCCATTTTTGATATATGGTGTTCACCTTCAGGATAACTTTGGTAGGTTCTGATTGGCCCATGGTCCCATAACTGTTATAGGCTGTGCAGGTGTACATGCCCACTGCATCATCATTGGCTGCGGTTATGAACACAGAGCCTTCAGAGTTGACCATCCATCCTGGATACTAACCAATCAAGAAGAAGTATATATAAAATGTTCTTATATGGGTCACAGTGAGATGTTTGATGTTGTAAACATTCATAATGTACCTGCTCCAGGTCCAAGGACGCTCCATCTTTGGTCCAATTAACATACAGCACAGGGGGCTCGGCTTGAACTGGGCATATGATCTTTCCACCCTTTCCCGAGGGCAGATAAGTCTCACGGGGCATTCGTACCACTCGTGCTGGATCTTTACGAGAGTCAGGCTTTTAATCTTTCATTTGGTATTTGGTATAATTTGAACCTTTAAACTTCTCTAGCCTTTTTACCTAGTTTACATGATTTGAATATAAAAAAAATATTTAAAGAATCTAGAACCAGCAAATTGCAAAGGACTCACGTTTAACTTTGAGGTAGGCAGATGCAGAGGGCGGAGTCATTAGACCATTGGTGGGTGTGCAGGTATAATTCCCAGAGTCCTCAGGGATAAGACCCGAAATGAGGAGGGTCCCATCCACAAGTATTTTCACCCGTGATTTCAGAATTCTGTGAAAAAAAATATGTATTCAACTGAGGGGCAAACAAAAATTGCAAAAATACCAGACACTGTGGTTGACCAATCAGAATCAAGTATTCAAGTGAGCCACGTAAGTTAGTATTCCGGTCACTTACTCCATGTGATACACATTTTGTCCTTGTTTCCACCACTCATACGTGAGGTTAGAAGGATACGCTTCTGCTTGGCATTGCAGAATTGCATCCTGGGAAATGTTCATGGTGGCGTCCTCAGGGGCAATGATGATAATTGGTGGACCTGGTTGAATGCAAGAGACCATGCATGTGAGATGGAAGTGTAAAAGCATGCATGTAAGTCAGCTTTGACAGGCATTCAGATCCAAGGAGGTTCTTTATTCACGAATGAGATTTAGGCTTAAGTGTCAATTTGCATTGGGCTAAAGCTCTACCACCAAAAGAGGGCAGTGTTTGCTTGTTGACAGTTTGCCAGAATAGTTAGTTACTCTACTTATGCTGTGCATAAGACATATGTGAGATATTTATTTTTTGCAGACTTCAACCATACACCGCATTCTGTTGCTCAATGTTCAGAAGATGACAGATGAAAATAAAAAGACAATGCATCCACTTTGCAGCAAACATTGTTCTTCATTATATTTTCTTAAAGTGCACATCTTTCTCAGTGCACATCATATACACATTAACAGTGAAATGCTCTGATTTAAAGTGACAGTTGCACAGCTGAAAGTTCTGACTGTCAGATCTGGAAGCTGCAACAGTTCTCAATGTGAACCAAGCCAGTTACAAACCATATGAACTCAAGATTAAGGTTATTCAATTTGCACACAAATCCAACTCCACCAAAGATACCAGTGTTCTCATACCCAACACTGCTTAAATGTTAATACGCTGCAAGCCTATTTTGATTTAATGCTGCTGAGTTTCCTCACCCACGTGGACAAGATGTGGTGTTTAACTGACCTTTGACCTGCAGCTGGGTGGTGTGGGTAAGGTTCCCTTCTGAGTTGGATACGTGACACTTATATAGTCCTGTCGTTTCCCTGGTAACCGTGCTTAAAGACAAGGTTTCATTGAGTACCTAGTGGGGGAAATTAATGTTTAGGTGGTAAACGAGACAAGGAATAAGGAAAATGTGAACAGCCCAAAGTGAAGTCAGCATGAAACAAGATTAACAAGTGATTGTGCTTCTGTAATCCAATGTATTTCGGAGTAAAACAGGATAATCAATGTGGAAAAGAATCTAGATTTGATTTTATAAAAAACTGAACAATGCAAAGCTTGTTATATATCAAAATGGACATAGCTAGTTGTAGGGGGAGGGATTTGTGAATCATTCACAATAGGACTTAAAACATGTACTAAGAAAGCAAACAGGGTCGATTTGGACTTCATGCTGACTTCCAATGATCTTCATTAATGACCTATCAACTAACAAGCTCTGTGTACCTGAATTGCTTCTTGTTTTTCAGCATCACTATCATCTTTTCTCCAGATGATGGTGGGTTTGGGGTTTCCATGAGCAACACAGTGGAGGGTGAGAGATTCACCCAACATGACCTCCAGAAAGGCAGGAGGAGTCTTTATGAATATCGGAGGAGCTACAACAGACATAAAAACCATCAAAAAACATCCATGTTCATCAAATATTAAAATAAAACAAAAAACAATACAGAAATAAATATATACAGAAATAAAAAAAATAAAACACTTAAAATAAGTGATAATTTGCAAGTGCTGAAAAATCTCTAAACACAACAACAACAACAAAAAACATATGTCCCCATAACACTGTCAACACATAGACTGCACACTCATAAACAAAGACAGCTTTCAAAACCACTGTAAGCTGACACTGTGCATATAATGGGCGAAAGCAGGCCGCACAGGAGAGATTTCTGCGAGTGTGAGTTTCTGTCCATTCTACAGATACACCATCAGATGCTAAAAGCCAGTCTGGAAAGAGGATGATTTTTAAAGCCTATTGCATTAGTTCTGCTGATATCAGAACAAACATCATCTGCATCAGACATTGACATATGTGTCATGAAAAACGAGACAGGATTATGCAATTCTCACTTATTCACTGCAACAAAGCTTTCATATGAGCTCCAGATGCTGCTTTAATAAAAAATTTAATCCTTTTTGTAGGAGTAACACAATGTATTATGATGCCAGTAACATGAAACATAAAAGCACCGTCATAAAATATACATTCTCTTAAAAAAAATGCATGTTCCCAATTTCTATAGAACTTAATTGACACAAGATTCATTTTAAAGATTAAGTAACAAAACTGAAATATAACATATGGTTTTGGGTGCATTTATATCAGTGATATCAGCATTTACATCAAGACATCAGTGTTATAAAATCTACTATTATAGATTTTAGTATTTTGAATTAGATTGTAATTGCATATTTTCTGCTTTCATGTTAATTTTAGTTAGCTTTAGTAATTGTGTTATGTATTTTGTCATTTTTATTGTATTTTGCTTAAGGTTTAAACAGTTTTTTTAAATTCATTGTTCCTTCAGTTTTAGTTATTTTAGTTCATCAAGTGCATGCTGTGTATAACAGTACAATTAATGTTGCAGGAAATTTAACAAAAAATGGTTTATATGTAAATAATCATTTGGAATTCCCAATTTTGCATAATACAGGGAGTAAAAATTATATTTGGAACTTGATGGACATACACATACACTGAAAATCAAATTGCCATTTAGTGTAAAAGCATGAAAAATGTAAAAGCATGAACTACTTGACTGAAAGCAGTAAAATGTTTTGAAACTTAAGTTTTGACATGCAAACCCATTAAACACCCCTTAAACAACTGGATTAAAAAATTAAAAAATAAATAAAAAACCTTAAAGCATTTCTTATCCCACCTGAGATGGACAGGAAGTTCCAGGTGCCATTCTGAAACTCATCTGTGATTCTATCCAGCAGGAGAATCCGACACTCAAACCAGCCCTCATCCTCCAGAGTCAGCTTATCCACCAGAAGAGACGCGCCACGGCTCAAGGACACACGACCTGCCCCGGAAATCAGAGAGACAAGCAGTTATTCAGAAGCATTTTGAGAAATGAGATAAAGAACAAGAAAGCACACAAAACTGCAGCTCAAACATTAGAGCAAATGCTAGCACCTCATGGGTTTTGATTCCCAGGAAATATGTGAATTTAATAAAAATGTGTACCTTAAATGCAATGTATGTTTTTTGGGGGGAATAAAACATCTGCCAAATGCATAAAACATAAATTTAAAACTGCTGCCCTTTGTATTCCAAAAACCACATGCATACCTGAAACCACCAATGCAAATCCAAATGAGATTATTCCAGCCCTGTTACTTCACAAGCCAATGAAGTATTTAATGTATTATCCCTGAAATAAATACAGATGAGTGTCTGGAATTCAAAGTTATTCAGAACCCAGTGTTTAGTAACATCACTAAAACAGAACATTGTTATGGCCAAAAAAAAATAAAAAAAAATAAATAAATTACCAATTTTTTTGACCACCAAGTAAAATTTGTATGCTTGATTACTATTTTACATAACGTACCCGATATATTCATGCAATATAATTAATTAATGCAATGCACAATTCAGTAGATCATAGAGACAAAGAAAATATCAGCTCCACACAAATCTGAACATCTCATGGTCAGCTGTTTTCCTCATATCCACAGACTCCAAACGAAAACAATCCCACAAACCTGCAATGGTTATTGAAATATGATATGAATGGAGCACACAGACACAATAATCAGTTTCAAAGCCCTAGAAGCAGTTTAATCTAATACTAGCAACTCTTTGAAACATGATATATGTGTTGTCTGGTTACCGGAGTCTGGTTTTTCAACCTCGATCTCTCCCTGTACTTTTATTCTGCTTTTTTTTATTTTCTCTGAATTCCAGGGTTGTAAACGATGACACACTGATAACGCAGTGGAAGGCGGCTGTGAGTGTGTTTCCGCTTTGCTGGAAGCAGTGGTTGAAGTATGAAAGGAAGCCAAGCTCCCCATGTAGAGTATGAAAATCATACCAGGACAATTTACTGAAGAACTGATGGCCTGTCCTGACATATCCTATCCTTTATCTTTTATCAAATGTTTGCTTGGCATCACATCTAGAGTGCCTTTAGGAGAGAAACCCCACAAATGAGATCTATTTTGATATCTCAGTTGTTTTCAGACAATACTGGGATTCAACAGCCAAAGTCTGCAATCAAAAGTCAGAGATCTTCTCATTATGAACTCAAACAATTCTTATCAAATGATCTGAGCTGTTATCCACGTTCACTTTTATAGCGGTTACTGTAGGATAACTATGTTCCCAAAACAAAATAAGTAATCAAATAGACACAAATTAAATAAAAACACACAAATAGAATTTATTTTAGGAGAAACATCTGAGACAAAGAAGTCTCTTCTGCTCACCAAGGCTGCATTTACTAAATCAATAATTCAAAATAAGCAGTGAAATATACTACTGTTTTCTATTTAAATATATTTTAAAATGTAATTTATTTTTGTGATGCAAAGATGAATAGACAGCAGCAATCAATGTGCTGATTTTAATATTGTAATTTGCTGTAAAAAAAAACAAAATCTTATTAACAAAGTTGAAAACAGCCGTGCTGCTATATAATTCTGGGTAAAGTTTTATTTTTTATTATTATTATTATTTATAAGTTTCGTATTCTTACTAAGACTGCATTTATTTGATTACAAATCCAATAAAAATAGTAACAGTGAAATATGATCTGTGATGCGCAGCTGTATTTTCAGCATCATTCCTCCAGTCTTCAGTGTCAAATGATCATTCAGAAATCATTCTAATATTTCTGATTATTATCAATGCTGCAAACAGTTGTGCTGTTCCTGCTTTTTAGGTTTCTTGATCAACAGACCATTCAAAAGAACAGAATTTATTTGAAACCGAAATCTTTTGTAGTGCTATAAATGTCTTCACTGTCACTTTTGATACATTTAATACAACTTTGCTGAATAAAAGTGTACATTTCTTTTGAACAGTAGTGTAACCGTAACCGTAAATCCAAAAATAGCAACCTCTGAGCAACAAAAAAGCAATCCTGACTGCTACACATAGGCTTATTTCCTCAGTAGGTGACTGCTGCATTGAACAGGAACCGAATAACAATCAATCGAGCAAAATTCACAACCTGAGGGCTTATTTTTCAAACCCGCCATTCAATATAAAATGACTAACTACGAGTAACAACTAAGCCCAGTCTAATCTCAGCGCTGCTGCTGTGGAAGTGATTTTGCATAGATAATAATTGTCTGACCTCATCCTTCAGAAGCATTCTTTTTTTATAGAGTGGCAGCCGGTATGTGTTTACTGTCATTAAAAGGTTCCTCTGATCTGAGTCAGAGAGCGAGGGTGCTTATTAAAGCAGGAGAGAGGCTAAAACAGGCCAGGTGTGGTGGATATTCCACAAATATATACTGCTGTCTCTCTCCTTTCTATTCCTGCAATGTCCAGTTGCTTTGCCTGATGCTTTAGGGCATAGAAAAGCACTAAATGGACTTGCATACAGTCAATTAAACATTAAACAAATTTATATGCACACACACACATGCAGGAAAGCACACACAGTGACTATGCGGTTGTCAACCAACACTCATGGTTACTGGACACTGAATTATTTCCCGCCACGGAATGTTTCCCCATCAATGAGAACAGAATGGAACACCCCCCTCCACCCTTTTAATTCTCTCAGGTTTCCATAGCGATGGAACCTTGGGGTGGGAGTTTGGATTTGAATTCAGTTGCTGTGAGGGAGGGAGGGGCGGGTCACGGGAAACGTTTGTGCTGGTGATTTTGAAAGATTACACGTGGGGAAAAAAGAAAAGCGTGTTTTGATTTAAGTGGATGAAAGGGTCGAGAAACGGGTGAGAGTGAATTACAGAGAGTTAGAGAGAGAGAGAGAGAGAGAGAGAGAGAGAAGAAAGTGTGTTTTTATTTGAACTGAGACAATGACTTTGAATGACAGATGCGGGTCTGTTTGGGTTTAAATGTGCAAGGCTGCATTGCTTTGTACCCGCAGGCTTTTTAAAATACAAAACATGTGACGGAAATAGTAAGTGCACAACATCTAATGCAATTAGACTCACTGTCATGATATAATCTCTTGATTATTTTGACAAATATTAGACATCTCTACAGGAATGGGCTCTTAATGCTCCCACAGCGCAAGTTATTGATGAACAAAAATTGAATTACTGTCACAAGTGCATAACGTGAATTCCAAAGAAGGTCCCTCTGGATCAATGATGAACCCTCAACAGCAGTCGGTGACCCTTGACCTCCTCAAACCTCCAAAGATTTACCTCCAGACATGTCCACGATTGCACACGGGTCAATACTTAGATGATGGTTGGTCAGCAGGACCCCAGCGACTAATCAGAGTCTGCGGATTCCAAAAGTTTTTTTTTTCTTTTCTTTTTTTCGCAATAATCTGACTGGATAAGCCAATATGCACACACTTTTGTGTGTCTGTGTGTTTTATTACACTGCTGTAGAGATCACAATAATGCATGGCCTTGATTGGCGTACTGCTTTGTTCAAATGTTTTCCCACTGCTCTGTAATCACACGTTACTGAGTCTAGCTGATGTTCACAGGAGGGTAATAGGCAGCTCATATGAGCAGCAGTCAGGTTCTCTGGTTGTGGGTGGTACATGAGCCAGCCAAAAAATCTTCTCCACGTGGTTCTGGGATTCTGACATGGGCTTTTCAAAAGCCCCTGGCCCTGAACTCCCTCGGCATACAGCACTGAAACTTTCCTCCTCACTTCACCCCAGGGTACTGTGGGACATGTTTCGTCTCCTTTGAAAACTGTTGGACGAGTCATTTTTCAATGACAAGAGAGAATGTGCTGCTATGAACATAAAGGAGCTCCAAGGGAAAATCATTGGCCACCCCACTGAACTAAACCAACCAAGATTTTTTGTTTAAATTAGAATAATAATTCAATGTCCACACATACTATCAGAACACTTTACTATAAAATTTCAATGAGCGACAAGTATGTGTTTGTTTAGATTTATCTCTCAAAGCCTCTCAATTAAAAAAATTATTTTTTACTTTTTACTTTTTTTTTAATGGTATATATTGTGAGCCATATTTGCAGGAAAATAACAAAGATAACACTGGTTAACTACCGATTTAAACTACAAGAACAAACATGGTTCCAAATCCTTCGCTAGTAACGGACAATAATAATACAAAAAAATACAAAAAAATAAAAACAAATATATATAATCATTATGCAATTGGTGTAACTTTAGTTTCACTAAGATGCAACTATAGTTTTTATTAATATTTTAAATATTTTTTTCTGTTTCTAATTTTAATTTAAGTTTTAGCAATTGTGTTGCACTTTTGCCTTTTTTTTTTTTTTGTAAATGTCTATATAGTTTTCATTATTTTTTTATTTCCGTTTTAGTTATTAGCTAAACTAAATGAAACTGAAAAATGTTACCAACTAGCTTAAATAAGATTTTTCTTTTCAAGTTAAGGTTGATTTTATTTTAAGTAACAAAAAATGTTTTACAGTTTTAGTTTTAGTTAACTATAATAACTCTGATTTAAAAAAAATTTTTAATCATGAATATTTATTCTGATTTTTTATATTATTAATAATTACTGATAATATTTCATTATTAAATGACATAAATATTAACAACATTTTTAAATGATAATAAATAACATTAATACATTTAAATTAACAATTTAATATTTAAAATAAAATATAAATAGTGTAAAATTAACATTTTAAATATTACATCATATTTAAATAAAAAATATTATTATATAGATTATCTATATATCATAATATTAGATAAAAACAATAAAATATATATAAATAAAATAGGAATTGAAAAATTAAATAGATAATAATAAAATAAAATAATGAAATAAAATGTATAACTGGCGAATCATTTTCTAAAACGTGTTTACTTTTGAATGTCTGTAAATAGAGGAAATTGCTGTTTGCCTTCACATAGTGTATTTATAACACCTTTTGGTGGCATCCTGAGATTATCACTGTCCCCATCTGGCCATCCCATAAAAAATTTCCCCGGGGCGTCACTGCAAGTGAAGCCCTCACTGCGGGTGGCCTCTTCCGCTGTCCGGCTGTGGAAAGCAAACACGGAGCGTTCAGTTTAGTTTAGCCTACTCTATCTGTCCCATGTTGTCTTGTTCATGCTGATCTTTTCCATCCCTCTCTGCTAAACTGAAGGGATAACCTCTCTATTGTCTGTGGTCAATGGAAAGCCCTGCGACTGTCGCAGCTGCACCTCTCGCCGTCCTGTTCATGAATACAGTCTGAATGTGTCACGAAAAAACACATGGTACCTATGGAGAACCACAGATTATATTGAGAAAGGCATTGAACTTGTTTTTCTTTGTGCGGGTTGGTGGATGACAGGGCCCTGCTGCATTATGGGTTGTGTTTAGATTTGAATACAATCACACGTCTAGATTTAGGGGGTGAACGGAACTGTCAGCTTTTAACCCCCTTTTGCTGACTCCCCCCCCCACCCCTTCAACCACTATAATCTCTCGAAGCCTCTATGAATAGCTCTTTGTCGTGGGATAGATTACAGTTAACGCTGTCCTTGTTGGTCTCCGTCTGGCAGGCTTTAGCCCTCATCCCACAGATCCGACTGAGGTACAGACACAGGGGCTAATGCTTGTGCCCCGAAGGCACAGATCGATAGAGCAAACATTGTACTGCCACCTGTTTCAACCAGCCATTGCTAAACGACCAGCACGGATTATTGGGAAACCCTTTAAATGGCTCTAGATGTCAGTTAGTAACATATAACGCTGATCCAGAGCTTTGGAATGTCTTAATGTGCATGTGCTAGTAAATGTTTGGCTAGAGAAAAATCCATGTAAAAGTTCAAACAAAAGTGTCTCCGGTGCAAACATATGTTGTGTATTTAACTCAGTTTTTCAATATATATCTTTTTCTCACTAAGGTTGCATTTATTTGATTAGCAATACAGTAAATTATAAAAAATATTGTGAATAATATTGTGAATTATTATTATTATTTTTTTTTTACTGTAATTTATTTTAAAATGCTAATTATTACAGTGAGTCAAAGCTGAGTTTTCAGCATCATTACTCCAGTCTTCAGTGTCACATGATCTTCAGAAACCAATCTAATATACTACACACGTATCATTTCCGACTGAAAAAAGTTGCGCTGGAAACCATGATGCATTTGTTTCAGGATTCTTTGATAAAAAGAAAGTATTTGAAATAGAAATCTTTTTTAACATTATACATGTCTTTCCTGTCGTTTTTGACCAATTGAACACATCCTTTCTGAATTTGAACACCAGCCCCCAAAATTACTGACCCCAAACTTTTGAATAGTAGTGTACATTATATATGATATTATATGATTAGTAAAAAAAAACTTAATATGTAATTCAAAAGAATAAAAAGATATTACAAGTAGACTTTGGCCTAATAGTCAGGAGCAAATAAAATGCATAGCAATTTATGACTCCAGCCAATAAAATTTTCTACGATTAGCCAGTTTTATTCTGTACTTTTAATGCATGATGTCCACCTCCGGTTACCTCTTAGTAGTTTCAGGAGTTAAAAGCTTGTATAAAATCTCCCAGTGGAGGAGAAGCCAAGCATGGTGATCCCAATACCACAGACCCGCGGCGTAAAATTGGTCTGATCTGGTTTCTTGATGCCCCAGATTAAACCCATGTCTTTGTTTGATGCAGTTCTTCTTCTTCTTAGACTCTGGGAACATGATATCCCTAGTTTCTTTGCTCTTTTTTTTGCAGTCGGAGCAGAAAGACAGGTTTCAGGGTAAACTCAAAGTCTTCAGTCTACTTTTTTTTTTTTTTACCATTGTTTCATGCTGCTGATTAAACACTTGAAGTTACCTAGACTTAAGTTGAGGAATGTAAGAAATGCAAAACCAAAATCATTTTAAAACAAAGGTCAAGCAAAGGTAACGCGACTTTGCCTTTGAATAGATCTGGTGATGAAAGAGTTTATCGGTGAATAGCTGATGAGTTGAGGGAGGAGATGTGCTGAATGAGGAGACTGCATGTCGTGTTTAGATACAGGGAATGAAACTGCTTTTGATTTTAAGATTTAAATGAGATTTAGAGTCAGGGATAATTTAGTGGAAAATCAAAACATTGTTGAAACATTATGCCAACATTATTGCATGATTAAATTCCCTGTCATGGAAACATTGACTGATTCTTCTCACGTGCCTCGACTAGATCAGACGGGGATGGGGAAAGAGCTAAAATAAAACAAGGATGGTCTTCCTTCACTCCATGAGGGTTTTGTGGGCAATGTGCCACAGCTGTCAGCATGTGGCCGTCCCAGCCCATCTGAGCCAAACCCAGACCTGATCAAAGTGGTCTAACGACCCAAGAATGCAATTAGCTCCCAAGCTAATCTGAAATTCAGTATATATCTTATCCACCGTTTGGAAATTTCAACATGGCCCTTCTTGGCTTGGATTTGGTGTCAGCGGCAATGGATGCGATGTACAAAGACACTGACTAAAGTACAAATAAAATGTCTGACTGACACGAAAGAGAAGAAATTATTGAATAAAGTCATAATTTTTGTATTTTTTGTGCAACAATAGTATTCAATTATGTATGGTCAGAAAGCTCTCAGATTTCATCAAATATATCTTAATTCGTGTTCTGAAGATGAACGGAGGTCTTACAGGTTTGGAACAGCATGAGGGTTAGTAATTAATGACAGAATTTTTTAATTTTTGGGTGAACTGTCCCTTTAAGGGACTTTAAATATTTTAAAAACCCTGAACGTGGCAATATGATGTAATTTAATGATAATAAATGATGTTAATTGTTAGTGAAACTTTCTGAGCAAAAATGGTTTCTACACCATTTTTTCAGTGTAGTTCTGATAAAAGCATGATCCATTTGATCCATTTTGTAGCTCTATTTAAAGATGTGAGCAGGTCAGGTTTTATCTTGTCGTTCTTGTCGTGGTGTGAGGTTTAGCGGTGCGGTCTGGGAACGTTACTTCCTTCAGTCTTTAATTTGAGAGGGCAAGTACATCAGATTCAAAACTGTAAGATGCTTCATCTGTTGCCAGACATAGGAGTAAAATGAAACACAGATGCAGCTTAGAGAGAGAGAGAGAGAGAGAGAGAGAGAGAGAGAGAAAAGAAGAGGCGATTTCTTCCTTTCGCTGACCTTATTCCTTATTCATGATTTGTCAATGTTTGTTTTATCAGGAAGTCTGCTTTTTCCACAATTTCTTCTTTTGCCCAGATCTTTCTTTAACCCGTGACTCACCACAGAACAAATCTGAAGTGATTTTGCATTGGTTGCACAGTATCAGGTCAAGACACAGAGCGGCTCATCTGAGAAACAGATGCATAGCACATCCCAATGGACATTTCCATTTGGTCTCCTATCAAAACCTGTTCAAGTGAAACAAACGTGGACCACACCAGAGCTGATGTCAATGAGACCTGGTGGCTGCTCTTTCAAAAAGACCGTGGTTGTACTGTGGTGATAGCATGGTACAAAGATGCTATCAGATAAATAAGCCTCAATATTTATCCGAACACTTAGAGAACATGGTATTTCAAAGAAGAGACTTGATAATGTTTATTGTGACCCATAATAACAACTATTTTAAGTGTCTTATAAACAATAAGCAGATAATAACTAACAATAATAACTAATCATTATACTACATCAAGAAAATATAGAACATTAAGAAACTTAAGAGAATAATAAAAAGTTTTAGTTACATTTTTTTATTTGTTTTTTATATATTTAAACTATTTAAAGAGTTAGATATAGTTATAATAATCTATATAAAATTAAGAAAATGATTAATTCTAATTATATATATATATATATATATATATATAGGTCCTTCTAAAAAATTAGCATATTGTGATAAAGTTCATTATTTTCCATAATGTAATGATAAAAATTAAACTTTCATATATTTTAGATTCATTGCACACAAACTGAAATATTTCAGGTCTTTTATTGTTTTAATACTGATGATTTTGGCATATAGCTCATGAAAACCCAAAATGCCTGTTTCAAAAAATTAGAATATTTCATCCGACCAATAAAAGAAAAGTGTTTTTAATATAAAAAAGTCAACCTTCAAATAATTATGTTCAGTTATGCACTCAATACTTGGTCGGGAATCCTTTTGCAGAAATGACTGCTTCAATGCGGCGTGGCATGGAGGCAATCAGCCTGTGGCACTGCTGAGGTGTTATGGAGGCCCAGGATGCTTCGATAGTGGCCTTAAGCTCATCCAGAGTGTTGGGTCTTGCGTCTCTCAACTTTCTCTTCACAATATCCCACAGATTCTCTATGGGGTTCAGGTCAGGAGAGTTGGCAGGTCAATTGAGCACAGTAATACCATTGTCAGTAAACCATTTACCAGTGGTTTTGGCACTGTGAGCAGGTGCCAGGTCGTGCTGAAAAATGAAATCTTCATCTCCATAAAGCTTTTCAGCAGATGGAAGCATGAAGTGCTCCAAAATCTCCTGATAGCTAGCTGCATTGACCCTGCCCTTGATAAAACACAGTGGACCAACACCAGCAGCTGACATGGCACCCCAGACCATCACTGACTGTGGGTACTTGACACTGGACTTCAGGCATTTTGGCATTTCCTTCTCCCCAGTCTTCCTCCAGACTCTGGCACCTTGATTTCATGCAAAATTTGTCCAAAAGTCCAGTGCTGCTTCTCTGTAGCCCAGGTCAGGCGCTTCTGCCGCAGTTTCTGGTTCAAAAGTGGCTTGACCAGGGGAATGCGGCACCTGTAGCCCATTTCCTGCACACGTCTGTGCACGGTGGCTCTGGATGTTTCTACTCCAGACTCAGTCCACTGCTTCCGCAGGTCCCCCAAGGTCCGGAATCGGTCCTTCTCCACAATCTTCCTCAGGGTCCGGTCACCTCTTCTCGTTGTGCAGCGTTTTTTGCCACACTTTTTCCTTCCCACAGACCTCCCACTGAGGTGCCTTGATACAGCACTCTGGGAACAGCCTATTCATTCAGAAATTTCTTTCTGTGTATTACCCTCTTGCTTGAGGGTGTCAATGATGGCCTTCTAGTCAGCAGTCTTACCCATGATTGCGGTTTTGAGTAATGAACCAGGCTGGGAGTTTTTAAAAGCCTCAGGAATCTTTTGCAGGTGTTTAGAGTTAATTAGTTGATTCAGATGATTAGGTTAATAGCTTGTTTAGAGAACCTTTTCATGATATGCTAATTTTTTGAGATAGGAATTTTGGGTTTTCATGAGCTGTATGCCAAAATCATCAGTATTAAAACAATAAAAGACCTGAAATGTGTGTAATGTGTAGTGTGCAATGAATCTAAAATATATGAAAGTTTAATTTTTATCATTAAATTATGGAAAATAATGAACTTTATCACAATATGCTAATTTTTTGAGAAGGACCTGTATATATGTATATATATATATATATATATATATATATATATATATATATATATATATATATATAAAAGAAATTCTAATATTACAATTAAAGAACCAATAATAGAATGCTACATTATATTATATAAAATAATATTAATCATAATAAAAATAATGGTTTGAAAAATACTTTTTAAATAAAAAAGTAAAAAACTGTATATATATGAAATAAAAATAGAACAATAATAGAATAGAATAATAATATAACAATTTTTATTTTATTATATAAAATATAATAATGAGAATTATATATATATATATATATATATATATATATATATATATATATATATATATATATACACACACACACACACACACACACATAAAAAATAAGATAATTTGTTTATATAATTATAAATCAATTTAATATAATTTAATTATAAATATAACAGAGTTCATATCATATTTTTAATAAGACCCATGCACACACAAGTAAGAGGAATAATCAATAATAAAATAGATATAAAAGTGTGGAAAATATTAATCAAACCAATTATCTGTCCATTTCTACATAAAAAAATAAAAAAATAAATTTGTATGTCCAAAAAAAAAAAAAGTCAAATATGGATTTTTTAAAATTATTACAGGAGGCTGGGAGTGATGTCACTTATTGTCTTTTGCATGCTAACACAATGATGTGATAGTAACATTTATAAATCTATTATTCCCACACCTTCTGTTCATTCTTTAAGCAGTCCTGCTGAAAAACTATTTTCTCTCTTACTGGGTCAAACCCACTGGATCCCGGCAGAGACACGCGGCCCGCTGCAGTTTAACCCCAGTGTTCTTAATCCAGGGTCCCGCTCAATACCCACGACCCCCATGGGCCATAACGTCTGTGCACCCCTACTCCCCATCCGCCCCCTCTCTATCTGCATTCATTACTGCCTGCGCCCCTTCTCTCTTTTCCCTTCAGCATCTCTACTAAACACAAACTCTACATGATTACAGGGCACTTGTTTGGGTGGGTCATTTGGGGATATTCGTTCAACAACACAATGCCCCTCCCCCTTCAATAAATTCCAGAGCACGACCCCTCCTTCAGCTGCACCGGGCCAAACGGCTGTATTTACATCACAAGCACCTCTCCGGAAACAAGTAAGCACTCAAACAGCATTGAAAGTTGTTTCAAGGAAACTCTTGGTGAATTGCCCGGGAAATCAGCCTTTTGCAGGCCGTGTGTCGGCATCTTTTGGAGAAACAACAACAGGAACTATCGTGGGCTATTGAGTGGATGAAGTCTATGGCCTCTTTGAGTCTAAACAAGTGATTGTAAAGCACCCTTTAGTCTCTCTTAACAATAGCAATAAACCTTTAGACAATTTTCAGCAACCCAAGCGTTAAAAATTCAGCTGCATCTGAGAAGATTTTTCAGCAAGTGTCTGTTATATAAAACTATACAATTCATATAAATCTGAAATTTTGTTATCAATCTTTCAGTCTAATGTCATTCTAAACCAGATCATTTTATGGTGATTTTTTTTTTTTAATTCTTAAATCTCCACAGATATACATATATATATATATATATTAGGGGTTCAGGTTCACAAAATTCACGGTTCGGTTCGATACAATACACTGGTGTCACGGTTCGGTTCGGTACGTTTTAGATACAGCAAAAAGAAAAAATTGGCAGATAAATTTCCTTGATTTTAAATTTTTTTTAATTAAAACTAACAAAGTGTTTTTTACATTGAACAATGATGGAGCTATTCTTTACCCATCTTCTATGGTGTTTTCTTAGCAGCATACTGTATAAAACAAAAAAAGCTCCTTATAAAAAAAAAATGAAAATGTTATATTATTGTAGTAGTTATGAACAAATACAAAGATGTAACTTTTTATATGGAACTTTATAACTCTTTATATTGAGTGTGTTTTTACTCAATTGGTTCTCTAAATGGCTTATGTTTTTTGTAACAAAGCAGTAATTACGGTCTGTCTGAAATGGGCTCGTGAAGGAATATTGTAACGGGGCTCAATTACATTAAGCATGTTCTTAAAACCTACGTTTTCCACTACAGAGTAAGGCGCTCGCTCACTCAGTATGCGCTGAAGGCTCGTTGCAAAATGGCTAATGCATTTAACAGACCAGAAATAGAAGATCCTCCAATAACCAACAGGTCTGGTGTTTGGGTGCACTTTGGATTCCCTGTAAGCTATAATGGTGATGATAGAAGGAATGGTAAATAGTAAGGTCTCATATCCGCGGCTATAACGTAAATATACCAATCGCCGTGGTGATGTCTTTTGCCCTGTTTGAATCCGTTGGAAATGTCTGTCTAAATGCTGCGGGGATAATTTTTTTCTTGTATGTTTCTCATTTTTTTCGTCTTTACCCAGATACTGACACACTAAGGTGATGTCGGCGTAAATGAGTAAATGAGACATGTTTCAAGTATTCCCGCTGGTGTTTTTTTTTTTTTTTTGTATTCCCGCTGGTGTACCCTAGACGCGACATATCGTTGTTTTTTTTATCCACCACTCTCTTGCCATCACCATTATAGCTTACAGGGAATCCAAAGTGCACCCAAACACCAGACCTGTTGGTTATTGGAGGATCTTCTATTTCTGGTCTGTTAAACGCATTGGCCATTTTGCAACGAGCCTTCAGCATGTATTACTGAGTGAGCGAGCGCCTGACTGAGTAGCCTAACATAAACATATAAGTTGGTGTTTTTTTCTTCTTCGGGGGTGTCAGAGGCGTTGCCTGTTACGTCGTTTGGGTTATTGGGCTACCTTGTTGAACGCATATCATTATATTTCACAATTTTTTTTATTTTCCAAATATAATTAATTAGTCCAACGAACCGTTCGGTCCATAATGCGTACCGCGTACCGAACCGAAAGCCTCGTACCGAACGGTTCAATACGAATACACATACCCCTAATATATATATATATTTTTTAAGAAATACTATTTCTTGTTTTTGTATATTTATTTAGTCTTAATAGTAAAAATCAAATTTAAATTGTACTATTAATAGCAAGATTATTTTCAATAATAATAATTAGAATAATAATAATAATTAATATTATTATTATTATTATTGAGTTGATGAAGTCTAAAGAAGTCTAACCAAGACGTATTATTAATAGTAGTAGTAGTAGCACTACTATTTTATTAAATTCATTATTACTATTACATATTCATATTGTCATAGTCATACATAATAAAAATGTATTGTCCAATATTATTATTTTTATTATTATTACAAACAAAAACAGTATACCTGAAGCTTTTTTTTTTAATAAAATTATAATTCATATATTTTATTTGTGAGATAAAGTGCTATTTGACATTAGTGTAATGTAATTATAAGCATTACTGTGAGCTCTGAAGACAAAGCACATAAAAGTCTAAAGGCTACATCAGTTCCTCTGTGTCTCCTGCAGGACTAATGGGAAACTGATTTCTGTCTGCGGTGACGCTCACCTCTGTAGTTAGGATGCACTCGTGGGGTGTAGTTGCCGAATTTGATGAGGATGGGGATGTTGTACCCCAGCCGGACCCACTCCACCACATGCAAGGGAAACAGATTGGGAGTGGTGGCCCCTTCTGATGGAGGTGTCAGACTGCAGCCCAGCTCAGCAAAACCCCCGACTCTTCCCCGGACCACCGCCTCAGCGCTCAGAGAAAGTCCTGAGGAACACAAGCATCCACATGTCAACTGGAAAAACTGATTAGACTCTTCCATGCTGGAAAGACCATCATAAACCAACATGCATTTCCATGGTTCTCCAGATTAAGATGGTTAAGGCAGGTCTATGCTTATTTATGTTGGTTAGTGTCTAGTAGTTTTGTGCTGGTCTAGACTGATTTATTCTGGTTGTTTCAAACAGCTCCACACAGATTATATTACTGTAGTTTAGAGCTAGTCCAGTATGTATGCAGGATAGTGCTGGTCTAGGCTGTTTTACGCTTGTCAGTGATGGTTTAGATATGTCCAAACAAATGTATTCTGGTTTAGATTTGGTCCAGATGGATTTCTGCTGGTTATTGCTGGTCTAGTTGAGTTGATCAAGATGTATTTATTTTGATTTAGTTTTGTATAAGATGGATTTCTGCTGGTTAGTGCTGATCTTGACTTTGTTCAGCAGGGAGAGAAGTGCTAGTCATGTGACGAGGCACTTATTTTGACAAAGTAATGCAATTTAGAAGGTTAATTCATTTAGTTCTCAAAATAGTCAGCAGAAGAACAATACATCACGAGGAACAAATAACAAACACCCTGCATGAGTTCTGTTCGCACTCACAGTGTGTAGATCAAATTCACAGGGTGTTAAAGACCAATATTTGTCATTGGAGGCAAGTACTTCCTTTACACTGTGTACTTAATGATAAAACCAGCAGTTCTGATGTCCTGGAGAAAGTAAAAGAGGAATGATAGGATACATACAGGAACGAGAGCCAGAGGAGAATGTGAGATGGAAAATGAGAGTGTGACTAAGAAAAACAAGACACAAAAGAGAAATAGGAGGGTGATGTCACAAAAACACACACTTAATGGGGGCGCATGCAAATCCTGATGAACGGGGGTAGGGTGCCAAAGAGATGACATGCATGTAAATTAACATACAGCATGTTAATATGATGGACGCCTCAGTCTGTGACACTTTCTCTTTCAGCAGTCCTCAACAGGACAGACAAAAGAAGCCTCGTAAGGGTCAATCAAAAAAAAAATGATGTTGTTGCATAAAAAAATTATATATATATATATATATATATATATATATATATATATATATATATATATATATAATATTTATAAATAATATTTTAAAGTAATTTTTCAGAAGAAAATAAATGAAAAAATCTAATTTGCATTACCTTAATTCAGTAATAAATGATCTTGTTCATTAAACTTAAGTACAACTATTATATATATATTTTTCAAATCACAGAAAAGAGAATGAGTTTAATATTTGTGAGATTCCACACCAAGCTGAGTCAGTCGGTAGACTCTCAAATTCACAAGTTTCAAACCCATCGGGGCAGATTTGCACCTCTTGTGCCATAGCGCTTCATCTAGTCTGCGATTAAGGGTAATCTCTCAAAAGTGATGCCGGCTGACTGAAGCACAACCTCCCCACCCTCCCTCTGCCCCGAGACCCCCTGAGGTGCACACATGGCCAGCCTCCCCCAAGACTCACACCCCGTGCCTCGAGAGAAGGGAAATCTAAATCCCAGACCGATCTAAATCTGGATTTGCTGATTTCATTTTTTACAGGAAGGATTTGATCCCTTTTCCCCCAAATGTTTGGGGTCTTTGCTCCTTAATACCATCTTAAATATCACAAATGCTCTCGCTTGTACTGGGATAGATTGTGTAGAATAAGACACACAAAGGGTCGTTTGTTCGTTAACAAATGAGAATTAACCCCAGCACCAAACGTGTTCTGTGCGTAAACAGGCTGAACTAAACCCACCTTGTGTGCTGTGATATTATGGATAATATACACCAGCAGAAGAATCACGGGAGGGAAAAGACAGAAACAAAAGGACGGATAACAGATGGTGTGAATGAGTGAGAATGGTCTTGGAAAGTCTTGGGAAAAAAAAGGATTAAACACACATTATATGCAAAACTTTTGATAAAAAGAATCACCAAAACTCCAAAGTTAATGAAGAGATGCAGCATTTGAGACATGCAGATACAGACACTTGTTCTAATGCAATGACATTCACACACACACACACATGAATAAAGGGGTCTAAATACTACATACTAAATACTAAATACGGGGTCGCTGTGATTTAAGGCCAGCTTTAGCAGGAGAAGGCAGAAGTACTTACGCAGTAAAGAGAGGGCTGCCGCGACGGTGACATTCAGAAGCCAGAGTTTCTTCTGTACCATGGTAAACACTCATATACCATCACACACACCCCACCTGAAACACAAAGACACACACATAAGTCAGTTCTGAGGACTCTCGGTCTAAGATAAGACAACATGAGGAATATTTCCCGGTTCAGAGTGTTATGTTCTTTATAGACGTAATCCATTACACCCATCTCACGTTATCATTTAATACTTGCACATTTCCTTATTAGAAAAATCTTGAGACTTTAAAGAATATGTCCAGGTCATATTTCACCACAATCAAGCAAAAGTACGATTTATTCACAAATCAGATAACTCTGGCCTGCATCATATTTGCTGAATGAAATCCAATTCGTGTTGCAAATTTTGGGGTGCTGATTCCAATAACAATGCCTCCAAAAAGCATTCTCACAAAATATGGTGCATTTCGTAACACTTTTGATTTTGACAAACATATTTAAGGTGAAGAAGTCTTGTGTGATCCCTTAATTACAGAAAAACTGTACAAAGGCCTGCTTCGTGTCTTCATTTGAGTCAGGTTACCAACTACTTGACTTCAGCTGATATACACATGAATGACATTATTTTATGCCTAATTTTAATTTCAAATCTTTCTGCTCCTCTGCAGAAACATTTGACTGCTTTTGTTGTTTTGGTAAGTGTAATGAAACACTTCATATATATATATGAATAGTTTTTATTTATCATAAATAAATAAATATATATTTTTTTATTTTCTGTCATTTTTATTAGAGTTTCAAAATGTGTATATAAATTTTTTACTTCCGTTTAAGTTTTAGTTATAAAGTCAAGTTTTAGTTATTAGTCAATTTAAACAAATGAATGCATTTTAAATATACGTTTTATTATATTATTTATAAATCACATGTATAAATGCATTTTTTCATTCATGTTTATTTTATTTAAAGAAATGCATTTTTAAAATGTTTTTATTTTAGTTTTAGTTAACTATAATAACCTTGATCTTAACTTCCCATCATTGGTTGACCTGCTCCTTCTCTATTGAAAATGTGAGTGCTGTTTGCCCATGCAAAAAATTAATCCACATTAATGCAATACTTCATGGTGCATGAGCAATAGAAATTAATAAATAAATAAATACAAAGAAAACAAGAAAATCATGTTCGTTTTTTTTTTTTGCATGAGCAATAGTAATTGTGTTTTTTTTTCAGCTAAAAACATTTTACCTTCTAAAATACAGTGGTCCAAACATCAGGAAACCTCCCTATTGTCTCAAACATCACCCAACAGTGACCCAGAAAGTGAACACAACCCGCAGTTTACAATAACTCTCCACTCTGTTTAATATTTCTTTCCAGTATTGTGGAGGACTTTCTCCACAAAGAGCCTGGAAATGAAAGCAGAAGTTGTTTAATACAGCGCTGGCAAGCATCCACTCGTATGATTGAGCACCTGAGAGCAGCAAAATCCCCCCAGCAACCCATCTCCCACCATTCAAAGCCACTAATACCAGCTTATTACTTTAAGTTAATTAAAGCCCGAGCTGGACGGGGAGGCTATTTTAAGAAGCCATGCGCAAAGCATCCGAATGCATTTTGCTTGGTTTGTCTTTCTGCACAAATCTATGAAAGAGAACGCAACAAAAATCAGAAGTACATAATGGTAAAGGTACCAGATATTGTGGTTACATTAACTCTGGCACATCAAACAAGTCAAATTTCACCAGGGGAATATAAATCAAATTTTCATTCTTTCCAGCCCAAATCACAGATTTCCACAACACAGTGGAGAGTTATTGGCTGAACAACCACAGGTATGAAATAAACCACACACTTCAGCTGTTTCCACATCAATATCCTCCACTTGGAAAATGCCTTTGATGTCAAGAAAAAAATATCATTTTCAAAAAAGCAAGTGTATATTGTGTTACTACCAAAATATTCTTTCCTATCATAACAACAGCACTTATTAATATAATTGGTGTAGGAAATACTGCATAATTGAAGTCATACTGTAAATAAACGGTTTGAAAATGACTAGCAAAAATTGTTTCGTTTATACAAGGCACAGCTTTGCTAAAGTCGTATGAACACACTTAAAAATAATGCTTTTTTAGACATTGAAGAATCCATGAAGAAGCTTTAACATCCATAGGGCCCTTTTTCACACCACAAATGGTTCTCTAGATTATTTAAATGTTCTTCACACTGAACTGTTCACTGAAAGGTTTTTTGGGGAACCAAAAATGGTTCTTCTATGACATTAGATGCAATAAAACCTCTTTGTATCCTTCATTTTTAAGAGATCCAAAAGTCACAATCCCATAGGAACAGTCATATCAACTGAGGTTATAATGCCTCTCTTCTGGAGTCAGTGCTTTATTTGCCTGAAGTGATTTTGAAGCCGGCCTTTAGAGGTGCCAGATGAGGGCTGGGCATTGTGTGCCTCTGCATGGAGTCTCTTACCAGTCAAGCTGTTCAACAAGGCCTCCTTGTGAAAGTGTCTTTCAGAGAGAGGAGTGCAAGCAGTGAAAGACAGACAGAGAGCAAAGCTTGCGTGTCGGAAAGAGGCTTTCTGCCCTACGAGACTCCAGGTGTGTCTGACTCCAGCCAAAAGCACTAAACTTTGCAACAAAAGTCAAGAATCTGTGCTCTGTGGTGAGACTGAAACCATATTTTAAGGAATGGGGGTGGGGGGGGGGGGTCTTTATTTAACAATAAATAATGTAAACACCCATGATAGTTGACCACCACGACTGTTTTCAATATTAATAATAATAATCAGAAATGTTTCTTGAGCAGCAATGATTTCTGAAGGATCATGTGACTCTGAAGACTGGAGTTATGATGCTGAAAATTCAGCTTTGATTACAGAAATACATTTTATTTAAAAAAATATTAATATAGAAAACAGTTATTTTAAATTGTAACAATATTTAACAGTTTTACTGTATTTTTGATCAAATAAATGCCCATCAGTTCTTTCAAAACCACCCCGAACTTTAGAATATTAATCAGCCATCTTTTGTAACATAGATGTCATTACTGTCACTTTTGATCACTTTAATGGATCCTCACTGAATAAAAGCATTAATATCTTTAAATATAAATACATCTTACAGACCCCAAAAGTTTGAACAGTAGTGAATATTTGGAGGCTATCACATAACTGCAAATGATAAAACAGATGTTTAAGATGGTGAAGATATGCTCTAGACTGTCCCAAGGCATGATGGGACATGCTCTGCAAACCATCTGATCTTTGATCTTGGGCTTGACTGGCATGGGCGCTTAATAAAATGTCTTCAGCACACCATCCACAGCCAAAACACCTACATTGCCACTTGAAGTTTCGTTAAGACATGCTAAGACATGTACCATCTGTTATTGACCCAAGTGTGTCCACTGGGATAGCTTTAGCTGATAACAGACAATCTAGTTGGCACAAGTTTCAGGCTGATCTGCTTCGATAGTTCACACTCAATTGACTAAATGAATCAAGTAATATGCCAGTGACACAGTTACTAGCGACCATCTCCATTAATATATCTCCATGCAATATAAATATACCACTGATGTTTCATTTCACATGCTGGTAAGAGCTCAATGATCTACTTTTTTGACGTGATAAATCTACCATGTCTTCAGTTTAATTACCAGTAATACTGGAGATGTAAGTACTCCAGTTCAAGCTGTTTGCTGGGCAACTTGCCACTTCGATCGCATTAGGAGCAATGTGTTCAAGTTATTCTCACCACAAGGTACTCTGACGAAGGTGTTTGTGTCGGGTGTATATTTCTGCAGGTGATGCCCTTAACATGGTTAAGAGTATTAAAGGTTCAACAGGTCATCAGAAAGCAGAAGTTTGAATCTACTTCTCAGGAATCAAATGTCAAATGAGGTGGTTTACTCATCCGATGAGGATAACACCTGTTCAGTACACAAGTGCATTAAGAAGCACACATGCACCTCTAGCTAAAGCTTATAATGTTGAAATATTATAATGTTTGCTTTACAACAACCTGAAATAGGTGGAAGTTTGAAGCACTAAAATTAGTAACAGAAATAAAGCTTAAATTGAAATAAAAATAAATCAAATCTATTTAGAAAAAATAGAAATAACAAATCAGATAACAAAATTATTACAAATGAAAATGATAATAATAAAATGGTAATCAAAATACATTAATGTTATAAAAATATTACTTAAAACTTGAAAAAATATGCATTTCCGATTATCAAAAGCAGTGCAGAATATAGTAACAGAATATAGTGTAATCCTTGAAGTCTAATTGCACTTTAATTTTGTGTTGTTTTGTTTATTTATTTACTTTTTTCTAAATTTTCTTTCAAATAATGTTAGAATCAGATGTTTATTAATTGTTGTTTACTTTTTCTCCTTTTTTCTCATATGCAAGTGTCACAAAGAAATTGTTTTCAATTTTGTTTTACTAAAAAAAGAGGCTCTTTCTGGAAGCTTCTGCGTGGGAATCATGCAAACGTCACTGAGGCCCATGTGAAAGCAGCTCCCGTGAGCTCTGGAAATACAGGCAGATGAAAGGTATATCAGTGGACACCTGCTCTTTGCTGGAGTGAACAGCGTGGACAGTGCACCACAGACACAGCCTGATTAGCAGCTGTATTATGCTGAAGCTAATCCAGGATGATCCAGGCTGCCACAGGGCTCCAGCACAGGCCAAGCTGAATGACCCGGGTCAGAGGAAGAACAGTAAGCCAGCAGTCTTCCTGTGGCATTATGATGGCACTTCTAGGGGTGGGTGAATGTTGATGGTGGAAATATCCTGTGCCATGGGATTTAACGCGTTTCATTTCATTTAAATCAACAATAAATGAAACTAGTGATTGACTGATGTGATTTTTCAATAGATGAAGCCAGAGAGAAATATGGCCAATATTGCATGTCTCTAATCTAAGGAGACACACATGAAAAGCCGACCATAAATCAACACTTACTGCATTAGTGATTGACAATATAAGACCCAAAATAAATCCCTTACAGACTTAGCCTACATTGAAAGAGGGACTACTTTTGATGTAGGCCAGCAAGTAACCACCTAACAACCATGCAAAATACCCTAGCAACACTTTAGCAAGCCCCAAACAAATCTCATGCAGGCAACTTTTCAATGCAGATTGTAATCTACAAGATTCTGTGTGGGGACCAAAAAACACCACACAGAATCTTGTAGATTACAATCTGCAGCTAGACGGATGTACTGTTACTTCCTCTACAGTCAGAAATCTGGGTGTTATATTAGACAGCAATTTGTCTTTTGAAAATCATATTTCCAATGTTACAAAAACTGCATTCTTCCATCTTAGAAACATTGCCAAGCTACGAAACATGTTATCTGTTTCTGATGCAGAAAAGCTAGTTCATGCATTCATGACCTCTAGACTGGACTATTGTAATGCACTTCTAGGTGGTCTAAATAAGGTCACAAAACGCTGGACTTTTGGTAGTTCCTAGGATAGCAAAGTCCACTAAAGGAGGTAGAGCTTTTTCACATTTGGCTCCCAAACTCTGGAATAGCCTTCCTGATAATGTTCGGGGTTCAGACACACTCTCTCTGTTTAAACCTAGATTAAAAACACATCTCTTTCGCCAAGCATACGAATAATGTATCTTTTAAATTGTGAGTGTAGTTGCATCTGATCAAATGTGCATTTTTATTCTTTAGCTTGGGTTAAACTAATTTTACTTTGTTGGATCAGCAGCTATGCTAATGATGTCTCTATTTTGTGTCTATGTTTTGCCACGGGATTTACACAAGCTCCAGTCTGGATCCAGAACACCTGAGAAGAGATGATGCTGACCCTCAGAGGACCCCAGATGATCCTAACCTTGAATCAACAAACAGAACTAACAATTATTGCTACATGTGTGACTGCATCATATAATAACTATTAATTAATAATATTGATTGTTCATCGTCTAGCTGGGGGTAGGGTGGTGTTAGCGCAGTGGATAAGACGCATGCCTGTGACGTGAGAGACCCGGGTTCGAATCCACTGTGAAACTGAAATATATAGCAATTGTAAGTCCCTTTGGATAAAAGCGTCAGCTAAATAAAAAAAAAAAAATAAAAAAAATAAAATAAAAAAAAAGCTGACTACGTCTTGTATTAATATTATTATTTTTTTATTTTTCTAAAATCCTGTCAAACGTGCACAAACTACTAGCTACTACTAAATATTGTAGAAGCAGAATTTTCTGTAAAGTTGCTTTGTAACGATTTGTATTGTAAAAATCGCTATACAAATAAACTTGAATTGAATTGAATTATATTGGTAACAGTGCTATTTTATTACTATTAATTATTAACACTATTGGAGCAGGTCATTTATTACAATTTGGAATATGAATTTTTTTTTTGTAATTTTGTCATGTGGTTTTGTACTTTTTATTGGTTTTATTTAGTTGTATTTTTAGTTCTGTTTACTTTTCATTTACATTTATTTCAGTTTGAGCAGTTTTAATACTTCAGCTTAGTTTATTTCTATAACTTTTGCAACACTTCGATTTTCTTAATATTTTCATTCAGTTTTATCTAATAGCTATATATTTTCTTAATTTCAGCTTTATTTCAATGAAGAATTTGTATAGCTTTAGTTGTAGTTGACAATAACATGTAAACCAAATATGTTTTCTTCAGAACACAACATTTACTCAGAAATCACTATAAAATGTATTAAAAAGTAGATTTTGCAATGCCACTGATAATTTCAAAATGGCATAAATTGGAGTTTCTCTCGAATTATATTACTTACTTTAGGCCACAGTATTAGGCTCCATTGAGATTCCTGCTTTCATAAACACCACTTTCTCATCAGTTAATAAGGGCTCATTAGATCATTTTCCCATTTGTACAACATTTCTCACATTAGCAGTCCTTAGGGAAGGTTCATCCTGAACTGTACTGCCAATGAGATACTCATATAACACTTATTATTATCATGGAAATCATGGCTACCAGACCGAACAGCAATGATGATGTCAACATGTGCAGACCAGCCGATGGCAGTGAAGCACAACATCTGGGATCACAGGAAATCTTAAGTAGCATCTTAGCAAAAACCTGGCTCGAAATAAGTCAGGAAATATCACTTGATGACATGATGTGTCTATAAACACCCATGGGAGCCCTGCTGCCAAATACAGCTCAAGTGGCTTTGATTTCTCTCCAGTGCAGATCATTTAGATGCTAAAATGCAATGAAACTACCACCACCCAGGTAGATCTGTGAGGTAAAACCTTTAAACTTGGTCTTATGACTTTGCCATGCATGAACAAGACATGATTTGTATTACCCTGAGCCCACATACAATAATTCCACTTATAGATTGCATAAGCACTAACAAACAAAATCTTCTTCAAATTCATGATTTAGCTTTTAGCTCCAAATGCATGGTCTGATAAAGTACAAACTAAAAGTACATTGATATGCAGACTAAATTTAAAGGACATTTTCAAGGACAGTTTGGCCGTTAATCTTGGTTGCGATGCACTTGTTAAAATTGATTGAATGTTACTATGTGGTTGCAAGGTTGTTGCCCAAGTCCCTAAGTACGAGCCACAGTAATAGAAGACCTTTAAGTAAAAATCCCATTCATTTTCTCCATAAGGGAACTGATTTTGAATGTTATAAACCTTCAAGGACAGAATCACTATAAACTATGAGATTACTCGCTTTTGTCGAAAGTCATAAACCTGCACTTTTTTGAGTAATTTTTAAAAATAATTGTGTTAAACAGCAGGACTCCCGGTGAAAAACTACATTACCCATGATTCTGCTGAGAAATATCAACCAATCAGTGAATATGACAAGAAATGTGTGCCACCCACATCCATAATACACACTGAACTGAGGTAATGAAATTTTGCAATCTCCCAAAAATCATCGTTAAGGCATTTTTAATATGCCAAGTCCTCTATTCATAATGTTGCTTTTTACCATCTTTTTAGCCATCTTGTCTGAATCAGGAGATCAGAAATATGCACAGATAAAACACTGTTTACAGGTAAACAGTACATGTAACAGTAACAGTCCCAGATCTAAACAGATAGGTAACAAATATAACACATGTGAATTTTTCTACTGGATAAAGCATTATTTGTATTTTAACCAGGAAACGATGGTTTGAAGTAAAAACGTCTTAATCTTAGATTTGTTTCTTACAACCAATGAACTTTTCACTTCTAAACACATTAACTGATGGTCTGGAGTGGTGTGGATTACTTGTGGATTATTGTGATGTTTTTATCAGCTGTTTGGACTCTCATTCTGATGGCACCCATTCACTGCAGAGGATCCATTGATGAGCAAGTGATGGAATGCTACATTTCACCAAATCTTTTTTAATGAAGAAACAAACTCATCTAAATCTTGGATGGCCTGAGGGTGAGGAAAATTTTAGCAAATTATTTGTTTTTTTTGGGGGGGTGGGGGTGAACCGTTCCTTTAAGAGGCCCTTTTAAATCCCTATAGGAAAAATACTTCCATAAGAAAGCTGCTGAAAAAGTAGGAGGACAATGTTGCACTCCATAGTGATAATTGTTATTATCTCGAGGAGCAGGTGGTTTGCTGCACTAGCACAGACAGAAAGAGAACAATAAAATGCTTAAAGGTATCAAGATAACCATGATGACCTTTGCTCTTACAGCAGCTGTGTGTATCATCACAACACTCTGTCTAATGTGGGTAAATAATATCTGCTTAAACAGTGTATGAAAGCATGAGATCATGTGCACAAGGTGAGTCAGTTAAGCTCATGGTGTTTGACCCTCACCGCTCACTCTAGTTCATGTTAAGCTGTTCATTTGGTCATTGTTAGGCAAGACCCAGTGACCAAAGTATACCACAAACTAATCCAAGCGCAACTGGTTAAACAGCTTTAGTTAGCTTCTGCTAGTATATTTGGCAAACAGTAACTTTAACGATATTTATATTCACACAGCTCAGGTTCCTTTCTCTCTCTGAAATACAGCTCTATTATCTTTTGACATACATATGGCCAATCAAGTGACAAAACATGATAAGATTGCATACAAGGCCATTAAAGCATGTCCAATGCATCAATATTAGACTAAAAGGCCACAGCGCTCAAATACTGTACATGGAGGTGTTAAGTTAAATAATATATAGGTTATATGAGGTAATGGAGTATAAATGCTAACTGACCTAACAAAATCTCACCCAACATCACAATAAGCTTCAAATAATAATAGTGTTAAAATGAAACAAAGCATGAAATAAAGTGTAACTTTAATTCAAATACTAAAAACATTTAACTTTTAACCATTAAACATACACACACACACACACACACACACAGAAATTGCACACACATACAGTATATGCACACATATATATTAATATTATATATACACACTCTAAAAAATGCAGTAGATATAAAGTACTCTGAATGTGTCAGTAGTGGACAGGGCTGATATCCAGCATGTCCAGCTCTGGTCAGAGACTGTGTGCTGGTTATTGTTCTCATGAGAAGCACTGGACCTCACGTGCACCCCAGTAAACACACTTTTAAACAGAAATAAAGCCATGAAGAACAAAACACGCAACTGAACAGCATCTTCAGATGTTGCATGCAAGACACAGACATCATAATTCAAACACAAGGCTCGAACATATGAATGGCAGCTCTGATTTATGAATTATGTATGCTGACAATAACATCTGCTGGCGCAAACGATTGCAATATGTCTACTTAAATATGCATGTATGTGTTTCTTTTACCTGTTAGAGGCTTGACTGATGATAACATGAAGGTGTCACTTCATCGATGGCTTTAAGGTTTTTCATCCACTTAAAAAAAGATGCAAGATATATCCCCCCCAAAAACACTTTAAATATTCTTAAAAGTACTTTAGAAATCGCTTGAAAAGGTTTAAGAACAAACCCAGAGCCCGATTAGTCAATGCTACTGTGCGTCCAGCGTCTCTTTAAAACTTCCCGTACTCTGATGGTCAGAACAGCAGGTTTGATCCCAGCGCGGAAACCGTGCGTCCCGTGGGTTTGTTCGCACGTGAAACCTGTCGACTGCGTTAAACTGTGCCATTCAGACAAGTCTGTTTGAAGTCCATTCAGATCCTGCTCCAGACTGAAGGGAAGGTAAAGATCCCCGCGACTCTTCACTCGCTCAGACTCAGTCCAGTGGAGACTGTGAGGTTACACACACGATTGCCTCGCGTTACAAACACGGACAGTGTGAAACACGACGAACACCCACACACACACACACACACACACACACACACACACACACACACACACACACACACACACACACACACACACACACACACACACTCTCCCTCTCTCTCTCTCTCTCTCTCCATCTCTCCTCATTGTAAGAGGAAAAAAGTTTTGACATTGCTTTTGGAACACAATAAAAAATATATATTGTTTTTGGAAAACAAAAACAACAACAATAATAATAATAATTATTATTATTATTATTATTATTTAACATGCTTTATGTAAAAAAAATAAATAAATAAATAAATCACTTTTGTTAAATGAACCAAAAAATGCAATGTTGCAGTAATCAAAATGATTATTTTTGCAACATTGTAATGTTTTTGTTTATTGTAATATTGGAATTACAGCAGATTTTTACGAACCGATTTCAATTATTGTGTTTTTTTGTGATTTGGACATAACATAATAATTAGACTTCAATTATATATATATATATATATATATATATATATATATATATATATATATATATACATATACATATATATATATGTATACACACAAACACCTGGTATACTGGAGATTTGCAGTTTTTAATTTTTATTTGCTGTCTACTCATATGTCTGAATTTGAAATTTATTTGTGCCGAGTTATTTGACTCATTTTATACTCAGTACATAAAAAGTAAGTATACGTGCGTCTGTGTGTGTATATATATATATATATATATATATATATATATATATATATATATATATATATATATATATATAGCATTGCTGTTAATTCTGAGCGCAAGTTCGTTCCACACGGGGGCGCAAGTTGAGCATCAAAAACAACTAGTTTTATGATCAGGGTTCCTCTTCTTTCCTAATTTACTTAAGATTACAATTACCTTAGAGCCTTTCTTAGTGCAATCATGATAACCGCCAGTCTTCATTTTGAAAACAAGTTCTTTATTCATAAAGCATTCTCTCTAATGGCAATAAAATCACATCAATGCAAATAAGTTAAATCAGTTGCATAACATCAAAGATGAAACATTTGCAATGGTGCTTTATTCACATCATACACAAATGCATTTCAGTTTAAAATGACACCCTTTGGTTTTTAATTTCAAGAACGGATTGAAACTAATTTTATGTGTTCCACAAAATATATATATATATATATATATTTAAGAGAAATCACGTAAGTCATGACAGATTTAAATTAAACCCTAGTGCAATCCATCAAATGAGCTGTAAAATAGAAAACAGCATGTGGCATGTTTTGAGTAGTTTTTCTTGCCTCAGGCTTTGCTTGCTGCAACAACTTGTAACAACTGAACTGAGATCTGTTTGCATTACAAATAATGGCATTAAATTCATGATAAATTTATTTTCCTTACATGAAACCTAAGTAATCATACTAGTTAATGAATTCAAATTGCCTTCTTTGTCTATGAAAATGTAAAAAAATGAGTCTTTCAAGTCATTCTGACGTGGCAGACATCAGCGATGGTGCATTTCTGGAAAACCAGGTTCAAAGTACTGTCAGATCAGCCCATCCTCACCACTCAGTCATCAAAATCAGGGATGTCATCATAGGAATAACCGCGGTAACCCTTGAAGGCGTAATAGGCGATGCGCAGGTGGTAAAACCCCGGAAGAAAGACTAGGATTCCAATAATCAGGACTGGGATGCTGCGATCATGGTGCTGTGAGGGACAGAAACACAGAGATGTTGACTGCAAGAGCTTGCCATATATTTTTTAGTGCACAATTACGACTAATGTAGAGTTAAAAATCACATGAATTCCAACCTGACTATTCAAACCGTTCAAAAACGTAACTAAATAAATAGGCTAAATAAATAAATATGTGTTTTGTGTTTATGTGGCCCTTTAAATTTATACACACACACACACACACACACACATACTTTTTCAAAAATGTCACTGATATCAGTGACTTTTTTATTTTTTTTATTTTTTTTATATATATAAAAAATACATTTATATATATATATATATATAGTACAATAATATATATATATATATATATATATATATATATATATAGTACAGACCATAAGTTTGGAAACATTACTATTTTTAATGTTTTTGAAAGAAGTTTCTTCTGCTCATCAAGCCTGGATTTATTTGATCAAAAATAAAGAAAAAAACTGTAATATTGTGAAATATTATTACAACTTAAAATAATAATTTTCTATTTGAATATAGTTTAAAAGGATAATTTATTCCTGTGATGCAAAGTTTTATTTTCAGCATCATTACTCCAGCCTTCAGTGTCACATGTAACATCAGTCTATCACATGATCATTTAGAAATCATTCTAATATTCTGATTTATTATGAGTGTTGGAAACAGTTCTGCTGTCTAATATATTTGATCAATAAAAGGTTTAAAAGAACTGCATTTATTCAAAAAAAAGTTCTAATAATATATATTCTAATAATATATTTTCTTTACTATCACTTTTTATCAATTTAACACATCCTTGCTGAATAAAAGTATTTATTTTATTTTGAAAAAGAAAGAAAAAAAAATACTGACCCCAAATTACTGACCAGTAGTGTATATTGTTATTACAAAATATTTATATTTTAAAAACATAGCTTCTTTTTTTTTATTTATTTTTATTATTTTTTATTCATCAAAGTATCCTAAAAAAGTATCACATGTTCTGAAAAAATATTAAGCAGCAGAACTGTTTCCAACTTTGATAATGAATCATCATATTAGAATAATTTCTAAAGGATCATGTGATAATGATCCTAGAAATTCAGCTTTGCATCACAGAAATAAATGATAATTTAAAGTATAATAAATTTAAAAACATTTTAAATTGTAATAATATATCACAATATTAAATTTTCTTCTGTATTTTTGATCAAATAAATGCAGGCTTGATGAGCAGAAGAAACTTCTTTCAAAAACATTAAAAACAGTAATGTTTCCAAACTTTTGGTCTGTACTGTATATATATATATATATTCATTCATTCATTCATTCATGTATTTGTATTTAAGCACTAATAAACACAACAGCGTGTCAATAAGAACAAATTCTCCTGCTGTGTAAACGTAGTAGGAAAAAAATAAATACTGCAAGACTGAATGAAAATGTTTGCCTGGTTCATTCTGCTGTTTTTGTTTTTAAGAGGAAGCTCTGGTCTGGATTTCTGTGATCTAGCACACTGATCAAGCGTCACGAGCTGGACTAGGTGAAGAAACAGGGCAGGCCGCAGGTGGAGGGGTTTCATAAGTGCTCCGTTTCTAAATCTGAACATCTTGCTGAAGGATTAACCTCCACATCAGGTGCTGCACAGCAGAGATGTAGAGTAATCTCATCACATCCTCCACACGTTCAATGCAGGATGCTTAACTGACTGACTGAATATGATGGTCATGCATTTAGACTAGAGGAACTGTCCTTCTCACATTTTGACCAAAGAAATCAAATTAATGCACACTAACAAATGCATGAGGAACGTGTCTAGAAATCTGAATGAGAAGCTAATAATGGAACAATCTGGAAGGCAGTGCATGAAAGCAAAGCATGGAGCTGTAACATAATAATTGCACTCACATCATTAACTTCAAAGTATCCTGCTAACAGGAGGGATCCGATGATGATCAGAATGGAGCCGATGAGGAAGAGAACTGTTGCCAGGGCGATCGCTTTATAAGGGACTTTGGGAGGACTTTTCTTAAACTGAGAAGAGAAAGAACATCATGCAGAATTTCTGTCTAAAGAACTAAATGGGTTTTGATTACTACAAAACATCAGCAAATGCACTGAAAGTTTAATTTCTATGTTTATTTCTGTGTTGTATTGTGTTGACTGATTTGTGAGATATTTTATATTTATGAACAGGTCAAGATGCAACATCGCATTTTGGTTTGCACATTAAATTCTATTTACAAAAGTGATTTTATACACAGAAAGCATGTTAAATGCAAGTAAAGGGTGTACTTTTATCTTTCAAAAATTTTTTGTGAAAATAGAATGTCAAGATACCTGAGAAATAATGTTACATCATTGATACATTTATGCAAAAATGAAACAACATACCTATTTCTGACCTGTACTTACGTTTTATATATATATATATATATATATATATATATATATATATATATATATATATATATATATATAATCATCTATATAATATGTCATATAATAATATAATATGTCATCTAATGATTCTTGTTGTAAATGCCTGACAAGATTTTTTTGTTACATGAACTACTGTTACACAAAAAGACATTTTAGTGAGTGTCTTCTGAAAGTCGTAGGAAAAATATATCATGAGTTAGTCTTTTTTGTTCAGATAAAAATACAATTAAACGGGACACATTCTGAGGTAAAGGTGGAAAAATAAATCTTTTTAAAACCCCTTCTCACCCATAACTTCAAAGTTAAAGTGAGCAACAATGATTCATGCTTTTAAGAGCGTTAAAAGCCTTTTTTTCTCACCTGGAGATCAATATATCCATCATCATCACTGGCTAGTTTGGAGTATCTGACCTCACTGTTTAAAGTGTTTCTAGCTGGCATCTTCTCTTCAGGTTCTTCAGTCTGATTCAAAAGCACAATCATTGAAAACTTCATCATAAACACACAAATGAAACAATATTGAATCATGGTGATGTTATCTTTTACTGAACTACTATATCAGTTCGAACATTCAATAATAGCAATGCAGTATTGCATGTGGAACACATATTTAAATGTTTAATTGTCAATATAAACATCTTGAACTTGTTTAACTTGCTTACCTTGGCTTGAACTTGAAACTGCAGCCTCAGAATAGTCTGACGACGATTTTCCTGAAGAACAAGTCACAATAAGAACAGGTTTTAACGCAGTTAAGTCATTTTAAGCTGGTATTTATTAAAAACGTCATTATAGGTCAGTTTGTGACAGTCGCACATTAGATTCTGTTTATAAACCTGATGCTTCCGGGAGTGAAAGCACGCATGCGCTTGAACACGGTGACGATAGAAAACCGCACGAGGGAGCTGCACCATTGAAAACATTTCTCGATTACTGCCAGTCTATGGTGAGTGAGGTTTAAATATATTAATTCAAACACAACATATATGTATTTAAACAAAGAGTTTGTATACTGGGACTAAGAACAGAAAATCTGAAAATGAGGCTTTACGTATGAGACGTAAAAATAAATATCCTGAGATAAAATATCTCCTGAGAACCAGAAAAAAAAAAAGGTTTGGAATTTTTTTTTTGTCATTGTCATTAGTTGGAGCACACGAAAAAAACTGAGAAAAAAGCATTTTCGAAAAAAAAAAAAAAAGTGTATTCATACTTTATTCATACTTTATTATTTGTTCCTTGTAGTGGACAGCAGGAATAAGTTATATATTCATATATATATTCATATATATATATATATATATATATATATATATATATATATATATATATATATGAAAAGGCAATGACAGTTTTATTCCTCAATCATTATTTTGTTTTCAAACTTTGTATAAAGCTGATTCTCAATGTTATGAAAGATATAACAGAATAATTCAATGTTATGAAAGATATAACAGAATAATTCAATATCAACGCATCAAACTATATCTATATATAATAGTACACTGTAAAACATTTTACGTAAAATCAACAGTAACTTACTGGCAACAAATAGCCAGCAAGCTTCAGTATTTTATTCCACGGTAATATTATTGTAAATCTGACTACAGTAGTTCACAACATACTGTATAATAACTTACAGTATATTAATACTGTAAAATTAATTACAGTTCATGTTTTTGCACTGTATTTTAAAATACTGTAAAGTTACTATGCAGTATAATTGATTACGGTAGTTTTTATATTCACATATACACATATATACACAACATATAACTAACTACAATCTGTTACATGCTTAAAAAATAATTAAATATAAAGGCTTGTATGCAAAAAAAATTTCACAGTTATATTACTGATTATTAGATGTCACGCAAATTATGACAACACTCAGAATGCAGTAAAACATTTTTATTTACTAAAATTATTAAGAATTTGTGCTTTTTTAAAGTTCAAATTAATTCAAGATAAATATTGAAACTAACATGAAATAATATTGAATAATATGTAATGTCGATTTAAATTATATTTATTAAAATTATTTATTTTTCATAATATTGCTAAATTCTTTTAATTTGTAAAACGTAAAACAGTTTATGTTTTTCTACACAAAGCTATGGGCCTAGATGTGATATTTTCCTAGAAACTTTCTAAGAAACTTAATTTAACTCTTGAAACTGGTATGCAAGGTCAAAATTGATTTATTTATTTGAATATGCCTTTAATTATCTGTCTCTTTTTTTGAATGCTGCCAAATCACTATAGAAACACTCATCGACGCATTTCATCACTGAAAGATGATGGATGTGTCTACTGTCTTTGTCCTGGATGTTTGCTCATCTGCGCTGAAGGTTAAAAAGTGACATTGAGCAGAAAGCAGAGAAATGAGTCATGCTGAGGTCAGTTTGAACACCCAACATAATCTCATGATGTAGGCTACAGCCCACAGCAGGAAACAAGTAACAAAAAGTGACCACCCTCCATCTAACGAGCTCAGCTAATTAGTCATTTTGAAGTAATCAGATTCCTAATGATAAAGGATAAATGCACATAATATGTAATAATCTCTGTAATCATGGATGATAGCAAAAAGAAATGTTTAGAGAATTGTGTAAAAATGCACATAATAATAATAATAATAACTAAATAAATAATACAATAAAAAATTAATTAGTGTTGAAGTATTGATTTAAATAAATAAATAATAAGAAAAGGAAAAAAATAGTGCAATGAATATTTAAGAGGGAAAACTATTATATAACAGTGATTACTGACTTGTGAGTCATTATGGTCATTATTTTATCAAAAATAATGCTAAATGCACATAATAGACTGCAACCACAGACTCTATAACCATGCATAGTCATGATTGCAAAAAGAAAAGTTTAGAGAATTTTTTTTTTAAATGTAATAATAAATGATAACAAAATTATTATAAGATGACTATTAAAAAATGTGACTGGTGGGTTGCAAGTCTGTTCATTATTTTATTTTTATTTTTAATTATAAATGCACATTATAGAGTGAAAAAGACTCTATAATCATGCACAATTATAAGGGCAAAATGTACTTAAGAGGTATAGAGAAAATAAATCTCATACTGTATGTTTTGTTGCTAAAGTCAAATAAAACTTGGCAGCAATTGCTAGGTAGAATCTAGTCAAATTATGAAAAGGTCCTTGCAAACAGCACTGATTTAAATTCAGCTCCACTTGCAACCAGCAGAAACTTGATTTGTGTCAAGCGCAGTGTGTTCTGTGTTGTGATTTATTGGCTGCCAAGAGCATGAAACCATCAAGATAGAATTTTAACATTGTATTACCCTATTGATATACAGTACTGATGACCAATATAAAAACCGGGTCCTGAGTTGAGAACCAGCTGTGCGGGATTAAGGTTGATCCGACATGTTTACAGCCTTCATTCTCTTGTTTTGCTCTCTTTCAGATGGATTAAGTGGATTGGTTCCAGGACAGAGATGTACAGCTGCTCTTAGACAGACCATTTCATAACACACAACATCAGCGATGAGTTTGGTAATGACCCCACTCAGCATTAATTACGCCATCTAGCCGCTGGCTTCACCCCACCATCACCCTGAAACGCTCCACTGCACCATAAACAGTAGAAGGGTAAAAAAGCTTCATTTTCACTACAGGAGTCAATATATGGATTGCAATGGGGATGGTGGTCTTATTTAAAGTCTGGGAGACGGGGATCGATTCAGACGCTGGACCACTAATCCAGAACATCTTTCGATGTGGGCGCTGTCTGTGGTCTGGGCTTTGCTGTCAAGTTTATTGTCTTGACCGTGTTTAACGGACCACTGAGTATTTGGTTAATGTTTGGAGTCAGGGTTGTGTTGAATTAACATTGATCAGACCAAGCCTGCAAGCTAGGAATGGAATCTAAAGCATTAGAGTAATTAAACCTTATAATGAGACAGCTATTTTTGGTCCTGGATTCCACTCAAGCTAAAATACACTAAACAGTGAAAGATCGTTTTATGTCATGTCAGGAACTATATCTTCTAGTGTAAAGGTATTGCTGTTTTTGTACCACGTCAAACATCTGGTGTAGAAACAAATTTCACTCAGAAATTGCTAGTAAATTTCACAATTAATTACAAAAAATTTGCAAGTAACATATTGAATCATATGTAAAATATTCGAGTAGAAAGACTGAAATTAATATTTTCTTGTCAAACTACGCCAGTAATTTAAGGATGCTTAAAAAATACCTTAAAAACTTTTAATCTTAAAATGAATTTATATCTCTCAATTTTGTCCTTTTTTCTAGCAATTCTGACTTTTTTCTCAGAAGTCAAAAAATATATATAAAGTCAGAATTGCAAGATATAAATTCAGAATAGCAAGAATTAAACAAATTCAAATGAAAAAAAGTCAAATTTTTGAGACATAAACTTGCTATTGCATGAAAAAAATGTCAGAATTGTGAGATAAAAAACTTATTTTTAATTAAGTGGAGCAACAAAAAATAAAATAAATAAATAAATAATAATTCTGACATGTAAACTGAGAAAAAAGCCATAGTTGCAAAGAAAAAAGTTGATCTCACAATTTATTTTCTCTGGAATAAACAATAATTATTATTATGGAACAAAAAAATATTTAAAAAGTCAGATACAATAAAAACCTCTGATATAAGGTTGCTATTTCCTTAATTTTTTATCCCATGGTTGAAATTGACTTCCATAATGATCTTTGCTTTATTTACATATTTAAAAATTGTGTGTGTGTATATATATATATATTACAGTGTAGTAATCACTTTTTAAAATCAAAAAGGCACTAATATCATGCATGCCTAATAACACTTTTTAGTGATTATAACAATATCAATACAGCCGGCCTATCATACCTTATTGCTTAAATATGCAATTTTCATGCATAAAATCATGCCAGTTCACAGAGGTCAGAGAAAAGCTGTGATTTTACTGCGGTCTCCTGCTCTAAGCCCTTATGATTACAGCTCCTGTGATAAGCATCGCTTAATTATCCAAGGGGTCGATTGAAAGCATAGGACTGACAAAATAATTCCTCTCTGCTGCTCACATCAGCTATGATGAACATCACTGCGGTCACGTTCACATTCACATGGTCCAAAACACTGAATTCTCCTGGTGGATGACTGCTGGGAAAGTTGAAGTATATATATCTATCTATCATTAATTCATTATAGGTTTAGGTTTAGGTTTAGTATTAGTTTAGTTTTTATTTATTTATTTTTAAGTTTTTCATATAATATTTCTACTTAAAAATGTTTTAATAGTTTTAATTTGATTTGTTTTAAGTGTGAATCTCACAGAAATGTGTTTAAAAAGAAAATTAAGTAATTATTTGACACTTTTTCATTAATTACTTCAGATTTTTACATAAAACTTACTCTGCGTCATGCATCATTGCATTATTTTCATGACAATTAGGCACATTCACCGTACATATTCTCATTACTATAATGTGACATTTTATTTTTGAGTTTTATTCTCATTCTCCGTGATTCTTATTAGTTTTGTTACTTTAAAAAAAATAATCAGCATGAATTAAAGGCAGTATAAAAATATGAAAAAATATATAAATACCATTTAAATAATACAGAATTATTTTTCTTTCATTATGGGATGTTTTTTGTGTTTGATAATATGAATTAAGGTCAGAAAACATTCTTTTTATTTTAATACATTTTATATTTACTATATTTTTTTGAATTTCTATTTTATATCGTCATTAAAATAATATCTCAATGCAAGATATGACTTGCATTGTAGAGTGAGCTAAAATAACTAGATTTTGCTTGTGTGTTTGTGTTTTATCTAGCTAAAATAATAGTATTATTTTTTATTGATATATATATCCATTTAATTTGCACCACGAATGGCAATGAGAATAGCATTCAGAGTAAGTAATGAGTATTTGGCTGCATGCTGTAAAGTGTAGATCATTTCTTAGGTTCTTGGCTACAGAGTTAAGGGCATGACTTAATATATGAAAAAGTGATTTCACTTTAAAGTTGTTGTGTCACAATTTAGAATATAAATTTTCTAGATAGATAGAATAGATATGTGCTTAGAAAGATGTGTGTGTGTGTGTGTGTGTGTAAAAGAGTGTTTGTGTATTTGTTGGAGTGAATAAATGTGTATACGTCTGTGTGCTCTGTAACCTGAAAGTGTCCTGAGCTTTCGTTAGGTTGGTAAAAAGCAATAAAAATAACAGAAAAGTTACTCTTAAGGTCCACAACTTCCTGTTGTTGAATAATTGATGCAATGTAACTCCATGAAACATCATTGACTGAATCATTATATAAATACTTACAGAAATATAAAATATAGAATAACTTAAACTCCTAACAACTTCAGAAACTGTAAAAATATATGTTTTTGAAAGTGTATCCTATGACCAAGGCTGCATTTATTTGATAAAAAATACAATAAAAAATGTGAGATATTAATACAATTTAAAATAACTTTTCTAGTTGAATATGTTGCATTATGTAATTTATTCCTGTGATCAAAGCTGAATTTTCAGCATCATTACAGCAGTCTTCAGTGTTACATCATCCTTCAGAAATCATTCTAATATGCTGATTTTCTACTGTTGTGCTGCTTTAATATTCTTTTGGAAACCCTTATGCATTTTTATCTAGGACACTTTGATGACTAGAACGTTCAAAAGAACATTTATTTCATATATATATTTTCTTGTAACAATAAAATAAATTCTTGTAAAAGTCTTTATTTCATTTTTACTTTTAGTGTATACAGTATATATATATATATAACAAATACATATACTGTATACATTATGTGTGTTTGTGTGTAAATGATGCGTATGTATTTTAAATATATATATATATTTGTATATACATGTGCATATGTATTTTGAATAATTCGATCTGTAAGGATGTCATAATTTACATTTACATTACATTTAGATAATTTAGATAACATATATAAAATTTCGATCTATAAAGTTGGCATATTGATTATTTTTTTGACAGGACTATTTTTCCAGGTGGAAACCTTTAAGTGATCAGACTTTCCATTCCCTCCTTCTGGAAAATAAAACAAATAAAAAAAATCCCACAAACGCACACTGAAGGAGGGACTCGAGCCACATCCACAGACCAGATGATCATCAAGACATGCACTAGATAACCATTACATAAAAATGCCTTAGAAAGCACCCACAACACTTTAACATCACAGCAACAGGTTGACCGCATAAACACCACTTCACATTTTCATGGGAAATTGTAAAAATGAAGTGTTCTGCAGTACTTGATGTCAAGGTTTTTAGTGCTGGTGATATTTTAATCTGTAATCTAAGCGCATACGGCCCACATCAGCAGGGATCCCACACCAATTTAATGAATTTAATTGGTAGGTAAGGCAAATGCAAACAGTTTGAGAGCGATTCCTCTCAAGGTTGTAAAAGACACAGTTTAAGATGGTTTTAAAAACTGGTTTCCTTCTTCAGCTTTGTGTGGATGACAGACTCACATGAGCGCACTACCTCGATCAAACGAGGAAGGGTCGTTGTTTGCTGTCTTGTTTCCAAGATGACGTCTTGCTGATAAAAGTGATTCAGAAACAAACACAGGTACAGGAGGGCAGATTGTTGTTTTTGTAAAGTATTTCATAATTGATGGGCTGCTTTGATTCGATTTGTAACCTGATGGATTTATCTGAAGTAATTGTGGTCATTAGGGAGAGCACGGTTTAAAAATGACTGGCGGAGTACTTTGATATATTATGTAAGGGAAATAAATGAATATAAACACTAACACACACACACATTCCCACAGGGGGCTTAACTGTAAGCTGTGGGGCTGTGAGAGCCGTCCAGGGTTCAGTAATTAAGTCTGAGTTCATTAGCAAACAGCGAAGAGAAGGCTGCAGAGAGAAATGGAAATGAGGGGGACGGACTGGACAGGGGTGAGCTGTTAGATGTGAATCCTCTTCTGATAGAGTCGTGATGCTCAAAAGTACTTCATAAAAGACTCCAATGGGAATATAAAAAGAATATGCAAATTTCTCCAAAGTCGTTCAAACATGGAACTTTTGACAACGTTTTTTAAACGTTATAAGAATGTCAGGACAAAAGTTTTGAAATTAATTTTTATGGAATGTTCTGGTAAATGTATTATTATTTTATATATAAAGTCATGATACTCTAGATGGCACAGGCCAGTAGTGTCGATCTCAATCTGATATAATGACATCATTATCATTTGGAGCAGCTGATTGGTTCATTTTGTATGAGCAGCCAATGAGCTTGCTGCTCAAATATTCAAATCCTTGACTAGCGCTCGATGTAGCAGTTGCAGTACATTTCAGAAAGTATCTAAATTTCTAAATAGGCAACCATAAACAAGTTCAAACTGAGTGTCATGTTTAACAGTCTTGCATTCATGCAGGAGAGAAATACTAAGTATACAGTAAGCAGTAGCATTTATGCATACATGTATATACAGCTGCAGCAGCAAGCAGTCTGTACTTGTTCTGAGGACATGCTGACAAGTTAAGGACATGAGAACAGGCTTAACTCAAATGCATTTCAACTGGGGTTCACTTATTATCTGCTTACCCTCAATGTTTACGTTGGCTTATTTCTTAGGTCAATGTTTTCCGTAGCTGTGCTGAGAGTGCGGCCGATTCAGCTGCATGCTGAGTCTGAGTCACGCTCTCTTTATAATCCTAATGGCTTTAATACACAATAAGAGTGTAAAAGTTAAATCAATCACAGTTATCAATGACTTGATTTATATATTTTGCTCAGGTGGATGCTGGGTTCTTCTCTCATCAGCTTGCAACGTATTTCTATTTGTAAACTACACAGTGCGCATTCTAACTAGTGTTAAGGCATTCAGCAAGGTAGCCAAAGCACAAATAGCCAAAGGCCAATAGTGTTAAGATGGTCAGCACGATAACCCAGGCACACATAGATAGTAAATCAATACATATGTCTTGGTGATAGATTTGTTTGTTTGGGGGGTAAAATAAAAAGTTCATAAAACATCATATTTGGGCTGAAAAAGTTAGTAGGATGTTGTAAGGAACATTTTTGTAACCTTTAAATAACATTATAATTACAAAAAGAAATGGAATTTCAACGTTCTTAGAATATTAAAAGTAACATTCAACTAATGTTATATTTTGGGTGAAAATAAAGTTGAATGCTGTAAAAACATTATAATAAAAATTTTCAAAAACATTTTTAAGCTACGTAGTAGATGCTTCTTTTAGGAAATAGGTCTTAATTTTCAATTTCAAGTTCACATTCCTTTCAAATGATCTCAACTATGTAGCATATCGTTCTTTGAATTGCCAAGATAATAGTCTGCAATAGTCAAAGATTTCAATATGAACTCAAACATTGCTTGTCAAATTCAGATTTGATTTGATCTGTTCTATCAACTTTCAATTTATAGATTTGTTCTTTTAAATGTAAACTCTACATCTCTATAGTTTTAATTACTGCCACTTATAGAAACTGATAACTTTAGTTAGAATTCATGTTGGTATTTCTATTTATACAGTAGTTGCATTAATGACACCAAAGCACCTGTCAGAGTGTTATGTACAGGATTTAATGTGTGCATTTGTGTGTTTGCTTAGATGTAGTTAGAGAAGAATTTGGGAGAGACATCCTCAACTGGAAAAATAACTAAATTAATTATATATATATATATATATATGTATACAGTATCTGTATGTGTATGTGTATTCAGAGCCAGTGAGGAACAGACTTTCATAATAATAAAAAAACTGCATTAACGCACGATAAAATAATTGTCGTCGTTAATAAATTAATGCATTAGCGCGATAATAAATCATTAACTTGCCCAGCCCTATGAAATATATTTTTACAAATTTTATTTTAAATATATGTATTTATATTTCAATGAAACCATTGTATTGTAGGTTTAAAAAAAATTGTATGATATATGGTACTGTATATAACTGTTGTATGTCCTCATTTTGATAGCTGCAGCAGTCTGTGTGTGTGTGTGTGTGTGTGTGTGTGTGATATATATAAGTATACACAGCTGTGACTTTGAACTTCAATTAGTCTGTCTCTTCAAACCGCTGCCCTGTGGGTCACATGTATTTCACAGTGCACATCACACTGACTCATGTTCCTGTTGCTCTCATTTACTGGGTTCACTGGTATCATTCTGAATTATATTCAAATCTTCTGTGAGGATTTTCTGCATTAAAATCCTTTCTTTTATCTCAGTTTAACAAGTAGAGAAAAAGCAATCGATACTTTGACCTTGTGAAAAGCGAAGCACTGTTACTCTGCAATGCTTTTAAAACATTGATCTGTTTGTTTGAGCCTGACATGCTGACTTCTGACACAAATAAAGGTAAAGTACGGGGTGGGAGTGTGTGTTTGCTTGTCCATTGGTGGACAGGGACAGAGTGGAAGGGAAACATGGAGATAATCATTGCAATGTGTGCAAGTCATCAGATTATGCAAAATCTCATGCATTGTGCACTCATACTACTGTATAACGAAAGCTTACTTAATTGGTACTACACCAAAAAGAGAAGCTTGCAGTTCAAAAAGTCCCAGAGCCTCTCGAACAACTTAAAGTTTCTGTTTTAATCTATGAGTGATCATTTGAGGAATACAGCTCTATTTTAAGGATGCACAGAGTGACATCGGTCAAAGGTGTTTGGTGTGTGTTGTCCTGCTGAAGAGAGGTTCGATTGTATCTCTGAGCTACAGACAAAATTTCTGGACATTTAAACATGCTGTAATTTACTCAACTAGGACTCCATCAGACACCATAAAGCGTAATCAGATCTGCTGCCCTCTGAGGAGATATCAAAAGAATGCGAATCACTTTATCAGTAACAGTTAGGAAATTGGAGTCTGTGGCGAATTGTCAAATGCAGTTGTCACAAGGGCCATCATATCATGATCATATATATAGCCTATATATATATATATATATATGATAAACTAATCCTTTAAACAGAAATATTTTTTACTTCTGATAGTACTTCATATTTCAAAACTTGAACAATTATACAATGTTATACAATTATAAAATGTTGTGTATTTCATAACTGTTTTGCCTAAGAATTTAATGGCTGATAAGCTAAATAGCAGTGGCCCGTCACGAATTCAAATGGGGCCCGCCATATGCTGAAAAAAAAAACGTTCAGTTTTACAATTAATTTTATTTTTTACATTAATTAAAACATTTAGGCTACTAATGAAATATAAGCTATATCCTAATGTTTTTATGTGAAATAATTTTGTTTTTCATATATTATTTTCAGACATGAGCAGACCTACTCACATAACATTACGAACACATACAAGCACGCACTTTGGCAGAATTCAATTCAAATAGTCAATAAAACAGCCATTAGTTAAGGTAAAATTGCAAGCGTGTACGTCTGCAGACTGCAAGACGGGGGCGTAACTTGAAGTGGGCGTAACTTGAAGTAGGAGGCGTAACTTGAAGTTGTCCAAATCACACAGAACCACGCGAGATCTCAAAACGATAAGTTGTTGGCAATATGGCGGCTTTAATTAGGTCACAGAGTAGAATATTGATTACGTTTTAAGGGAGGAAGGGGTTTTAGGCAGGATTTGATGCATGATGTGTGTGTAGATATTAATGTTAGGGGACAATGTGAGAGATGTGTACGTTTTAGTAGGAAAACTTATCATCTGATCTACACTCCGGAACAGAAGAGGGCAGTAATGTACCAATAAGATGGATACCAACCGCCGTTAATCTGGAAAGAAGACGAATATGACAGCTTGTTGTGAGAGACAACGGTGAGAATATTTGTTTTCCCCGAAATAATTATTTAAATTGAAGTGTATAAGTCATTTTCATACAGTGGTATTGTTTTTGGAGTTAATTATTTATTAAAACTAAGGCGTAAAGTAATGCATAATGCATAACTAACAGGGGAGCTCCATTAAGTATGTTACACGACTCAATAGTGGATTTACATAAACCATATATACTTCTTGAAGACTACTACTAAATGTCTATTTATCATCAAGTATTGTAGATGAGCACATTTAACAGACATGAAACAGGTGTCTGAGTGATGTGTGTATGATATTGTGTAGAATTCACTTTTGTCAACACTGCTATAGATGAGTGTGAGTCATGTAAACAAACAAATCTACATAAAGTAACTAAACATAAGTTATGTATTTTATTTGTCCAGTTGCAATATTGATAATTTAAGGAACATTTGTGTTGGATAAAAAAAGTGAGTTACATCAGTTATTAACCCAACATGTAAATGCAGTATATCACAGAGATATGACAGAGGAGACTGACTCTTGTCTGGATGTTACAGGAACAGATTAGACACACGTGTGTTTATCTGCTGTAGAGTGACTGATGAAGGAATGCTGCCATCAAAAAGGATTTGTGTAAGTACACTACAAAAATAAATGAAACATTTTTAAATCTTAAATTGTATTATTTTAATTAATGTAATTTTAAACAACTATTACACCTCTTTTCTTATTCTTGATTTCTGTGCATTTGCTGCAGATCTTTTGTGGTGGAGCAGGACCTGCAAGGAAAGGTGAAAAAAAGGGAAAACCTGAAACAAAAGAATAATGTAATGACTTTTTGTATTGTGTGTGTGTATTTTTGTAGGACATGAAAATGTCTGTAGACTGGTGTGTGCACTGAGGATGGAGAAGACCACAGCATCATCCTGGAAATGATCGAGAGTCACAGATGAGACGCTCCCTCACTCCTCCTGCCCTTTACTGTCTCATCAGGACCAGATGCTGCTAGGGCTGCTCCGATCACGATCGGCCGATCGTTATGCGCATCTCGTCAGTAAAGCCGGTTATCTAATCAACGGTAAATTCCATCAGGTGCGTGATTTCACATAGAGCAGCTGTTACTACACAGAGCCGTTATTAACTGAGAAGCTGCGCAAATCCACGTTCATTGTCAGAGTTTATTTGCGCATCTTCTCAGTTAATAATGGCTCTGTTTAGTAACAGCTGCTCTATGTGAAATCACGCACCTGATGGAATTTACCGCTGATTAGATAACCGGCTTTACTGACGAGGTGCGCATTAACGATCGGTCGATCGTGATCAGAGCAGCCCTAGATGCTGCTGTGGTGTCTTCATCCTCAGTGACCCCAGAGCAGTGAGAGCATCTAGAGAAAGACCACAAGACACTGAGGATGTGATTTTGGTAAAGTTTGTTCAGCTGGTTACTGTTTAAACAATGAAGGCTGACTTTCAGAAGCTTCAAAAGCATCATCAAAAAATGTGATGGAGCTTTTATCTTAAGTGATTGACAGTGCTCTTATTACAGGGGCCTACAATCCCCTGATCAACCTGGAGAAAAGAGCCTTGCTCAAGGACACACTGGTGTTCCTGTGGCTCAAGTGGTAGAGCATTGCATTAGCAGTGCAAGGTTGTGGGTTCGAATACCAGGGAACACATGTTAGGTAAAACTTGTTAGTCTGAATGCACTGTAAGTCACTTTGGATAAATGTATAATTTATTTATGAATTTGAACTACTTCAGTGGTTTAGCCCACTACAAAAGTAATAAATCAATGCATGTTCTTGTGGACTCTGTGTAAATGTTTTTCAGGTAGTCGTGCTCATGGGCTGCAGGCACACGAAAGTTTGGAGCAGACACAGCAGTCAGATTGTCCTGCACGTGTTCCCCTGCTCTAGCTTCAAGGTTGTGTGGATCAGAGAGCCATCATCAAGGTCTTCCTCATCCTGTTGCTCAACTAAAAAATTTTGTTACTAAAAAATTGTTTGTTAACATGTTTGTTGCAGAGCGAACCATCAGCGTGCGCATTCAGAAGTAGCCTATGAACTGAAGTCTGCGTCCGGATTGCTCATGCGGAAAGTATAACGCAGGCTTTACAATTGCAACTTCTTTGTGCTGTTACTCCGAATCTCACATAATTGGTTAGCTCCCGACAGCATCAGGTGTAGAATTATTTATTTATTTCAATGAATGTAATCGATTAGATATCATAATATTTAGGCTATAATATTATAAATCAGGTTGGTTTTATTGGTAATATGTAAATTATATGCGTGCGGCCCGCGAGACTTGCACTGGACCAGTGCGGCCCGCTGGAAAAAAAAGGTTGAGAACCACTAATATATAGTCTAGAATACATTTTAAAAATAATTATTCACCCCAAAATAAGAATACTGTAATGGTTTACATCATTTTAATTTTTTTGGGTGAACTAAGCCTAAATATAAATATATTTATATTGAGCCTTGTTAACTCTATTTGGTATTTCATATTTCAAACAGCAGGCTTCTGTGAAAACTTATCGTATTGTGTGGTGACATTATCAGGTCAACAATTACTCTGTGAACTCTTTTTTTCACCCTTATCCAGTATTGGTGGAAATGTTCTTTGTTTTGTAATGAAGACTTCATTGTTTGTTTTTACTAGTATAAACCGTGACAACTAGCCCCAGCCTCCACTATTATCATGTATTCTGATTCGCATTTAATGTAAGATGGCAGTTCTGCTGCAAAACAATATAAAATGTATGTTTATCCAGACAACTGACTTTTGAAAAGGGCTCATTTGTGAGTCTCAGAATGTTTTGTATGCATGTTAAAGGTCCCGTTTTTCATGCTTTTTTGAAGCTTTGATTGTGTTTACAGTGTGCAATATAACATGTGTTTATGTTTTGCGTGTAAAAAAACAGTATCTTTCACACAATTCACCTATCTGTATACTGCTGTTTTCACTGTCATAAAACCGGGCTGATGACTTCCTTGTTCTATGAAGTCCCTTCATCAGAAATACGTAACGAGTTCTGATTGTGTCAGCGGTTCCTGTGTTGTGATTCGACAGCAGCTGAGCGCACGCTGCCCTCCTGGAAATGCGATTGGGCTAGTTTTGGACTAGTTTTGAAAAGCAAGTGGGTAGGATTTGTTTTGAAAACCTGGCAATCCTGATCTGAACCATAGACAGTAAAAGAACGCACGTGCTGATGTACTTCCAATCACAGGAGTGTTTTTACTGACAAGATTTTTTTAGCAAGCTGTCCTCAGCAAAATGTGCTGCACATAGTTTTACATGTGGATTATAATTTTCGGGAGCCGAGTTTAACATAAATTGTAACCATTAATCTCCAAGTACAGCGTCCCTGGGAAGCCCAAACAAAGGTGATTGGACTCCGAGATGAAAATAACAGCGTTTCGACGACATGGCGACAAACACAAACGCAACTCTTCCTCTTCTCCGTCGGAGCCCAACACTACCACGCCCCCTTTGTTGTGTATTCATGTGGACGGAGGTTAGTCAAAAAACTGTTTTAGTGACGTCATTCCTGCAGGAACTAGAGGGATGTAGTCCAAGCGGGTCGTTCGTCGAATTCTGTTAAATAAAATATCTCGCTTGGCATTGAACTTTGAGCTTTAGAATTTTACAGATATTATTTATACTCTGACAACAACATTACACACTAACTAAAGTTTAAAACATGGGATCACGAAGAACGGGACCTTTAAGGGGCACTATGGGAAAAGTCTCCACGAAAGAGGACAATTATAAAATATGTGACAAGACAAGAAATGTTTTGTATTTTAAAGGGCATACAAAAACGAGTGAATCTGGGCATATTTTAACATTTTATTTGCAAATAGTTCAAAATGATTACTTCCAAACTAGAATTAGACCTATAATCACCTTCACTGTTCTATTTCATTATACTTTACAAAACAATGTCAAAATGATTCGATGGCCAGTCAAATTAAAATTGGCACGGTTTATGGTTGTCATGAACTGCATGGGGACACAAAGACTGAGGATCCAAACACAATGTTTAATAAAGGGGAAATTCACAATCCTAGTCAAAAAACAGGCAAAGAATTGTTAAACAACTGACTGTACCTGAAGATGCAAACTACTTTAGTTTTTTCCTCAAATTTCTCATATTTGAACTGAAAATTTGGTATCATTTCCATGAATCGTAATTTCTAATTGTATGTGGTGAGACAAGAAATATTTAGCTTTTTTGACATAGTAGGTATACAAATATGTGCATATGTGCATTTCAAAATATTACTTGGAAATGGGTCAAAAGGATTACTTCCCACTAGAATTAGAGCTATAGTATTCCCTTCACTGTTCTGTTTCTTTATACTTTGTAAAATAATTTGGTCTCCCCCAAGTCCAAGACTTGGCTATGGCCTAGTTTTTGCTGTTACATAAAAAGTTACTGTACTTCCTAATAGTTTTATGTATATGTGTAATTGCTGATAAGCCATTAAATAGACTATAATGCATTTTGAATGATCAATCGAGACACCTCAACCTCAGATAATTGCTCATCTGACAAGCATCTCAGGAGTGGATATTCCTGGAGACAAGATGAGTGTGTATTCATGCACATGCACACTCAACATCTCCTGCCTGTTGCCTTTCATTCTCCACCAGTTAAGTTAATTATAAAATATCTAGGAAACACAATCTGCTGGGGATGTGTCTTGCTGATTTTTCTCACTTGGCAAGATGCAGGTATTCTGTAGGGCTTCGTAAACTAAACAATACTGAGCCGGACATACCCCCAAAGAACAGCCCTCAATCTGCAGAGGTCGCAGTCAAGACTCAGTTTCATTACAACACTGTAGGAAAAGTAAAGGTCCCATAATGGCTCATCCCAGTGATCCATGCTATTTCACCATGTTTTGGAGAAAATGCCACCAGTTTTTATAGTATGTCAGTGCAGTGTAGGAATAATTTACATCAAAAATTAAAACCAGTCATGCTATCACAAATTAATGTGACTTTCTTTCTGCCTTAAAATACAAAAGGATAAATTCTGAATGCTCATACTGCTCTTTTCCATATGACAAAAGCTAATGTTTAAAAATTTACATGCTTAGGTACAAAAACAAACAGCCAATTGTCAAGTCAAGTCACCTTTATTTATATAGCGCTTTAAACAAAAAATACTGTGTCAAAGCAACTGAACAACATTAATTAGGAAAACAGTGTGTCAATAATGCAAAATTACAATTAAAGACAGTTCATTATTGAATTCAGTGATGTCATTGTCTCATTGTCTTGTTCAGTTTAAATAGTATATGTGCAAACGCAATCAAGTCAACGAAAATAACAGACTAATATTAGCGTAGATGCCATTCTTCTAATGATGTAGCAAGTTCATCAGGTGTTATGGAAAGTGTTCCCGGTTCCGGTTTACCTTATTAATCTAGCCTAAACATCCTTTAACAGATTTGGATATTAGAAGCTTATTAGTGTTATGTGTAAGCCAAGTTAAAGAGGTGGGTCTTTAATCTAGATTTAAACTGACAAAGTGTGTCTGCCTCCCGAACAATGTTAGGTAGGTTATTCCAGAGTTTAGACACTAAATAGGAAAAGGATCTGCCACCCACAGTTGATTTTGATATTCTAGGTATTATCAAACTGAGTTTTGAGAACACAGCAGATGTGGAGGACTATAATGTAACAAGAGCTTGTTCAAATACTGAGGTGCTAAACCATTAAGAGCTTTATAAGTAGTAAGCAAGATTTTTAAATCTATACGATGTTTGATAGGGAGCCAGTGCAGTGCTGACAGAACTGGGCTAATATGGTCATACTTCCTGATGACAGGGAATCAATCAATGTAGAATAAACACTCAGAAATGTTAGACGGGGCAGAACAAGACTTCGCAATGTGCAAGAGTTCAGAGGCAGTTTATATAGAGGGGAGAAGTGATTAGACATACTGTAGGTACGGGGCTGACTGGAAATGTAGTTCAGTATTCTGGTGATGGTGTTCTTCTGTGTTCAGAGAGAGCCACAGAGGCGCGGTCCATGACAAAAGCATTACAATAATCTAACCTTGAGGTCATAAACGCATGGATTAACATTTCTGCATTTGACATTGAGAGCATAGGTCGTAATTTAGTTATATTTTTGAGATGAAAAAAATGCAGTTTTACAAATGCTAGAAACATGGCTTTCTAAGGAAAGATTGCTATCAAATAACACACCTAGGTTCCTAACTGATGACGAAGAATTGAGCAGACTCAAGTCTTAGACAGCGTTTTTAGGTTATTACATGCAGAGTTTTTAGTTCCTATAATTAACACTTCTGTTTTTTCAGAATTTAGCAGGAAGAAATTACTCATCATACAGTTTTTTATATCAAGTATGCATTCTGTTAGTTTTTCAAATAGGTATCTTTCACCGGGCTGCGAAGAAATAAAGAGCTAGGTATCATCAGCATGAAACACCGTGTTTCCTGATGATATCTCCCGAGGTTGAAGAGTGTGAAGAGTAAATGGCCCTAGAACTGAGCCTTGAGGTACTCCATACTGCACTTGTGATTGATATGATACCTCTTCATTCATCAAATAAGTATGATTTAAACCATGCTAATGCAATTCCATTAATGCCAATGTGACAGTATTAAATCTAGAGTATGTCCTGAGATGTGTTGTCTAACCCCAATAGAGTTCAGAATGTCTATGAATATAAAAAAGATTACTGCTGCATGTTTTACAAAAAAATACAATTTTGGTCTTTCTATTACAGAATTTCAAATCTAATTAAATGCGTTACTTGCTGTTTATGTGATTATTTGTGAAATTTACTGGCAGTTTCTGAGTGGAAATAGTCTATACACCAATTTTTTTTGTTAATTTACAAATGTTCCTTTTGCAAGTTGAACCAGTTTATTTATAAGAGCAATGTTTAATTTTTTTAAAATATATATTATGTTTACATTTATTATGTTTCATAAAATGTAAATGCATTTCATAATCATAATTCATAATTTTCAATGCCTCATAAGCTGGTAAATAGCCTGTAATACATTTTAAATAATAAAACCTCATGTCATAATTTACTGATGTCATTCCAATCCTGCATTACTTTCTTTGACAAAAGTAATTTTTTTTATTGAACAAACTTAAATACAAATATTCATATATTTAAATACTTCAAACAGCAGGCACCTATTGTGACAATGAACCCCCTATGGTTCAATAAATTCCTTCACAGTTCCTTACAGTGAACTAAATATTACAACTTAAATTGGATCTCTAGTCATTTACAGATGCGCCAAGGTGGACCTTTTTCTGTAGTTTTCCAAAGACTTGGGATATAGTGTTACACAAGATTTTTTTATTTTTATTTGTTTGGACAACCTGAGGGAGAGCTAATTATTAGATTTTTGTTGTTTTGCCTAGACTATTTCTTTAATGTTCTCTCCAAACCCCATTTGAAACCTTATTTCCATGCCTGCTGATGACATGGGCCGCGTCTATCGAAATCCAGACCCATGATATTTGTTTATTCAAATCACTCCATGCCGAAGCGATGCATCTTTTCCTTGACTGGAGAATGAATCAAGCACCATCCTTGATGGATATCCACACGGATCGGGATGTGTGTGTGTGTGTGGGGGGGGGGGGGGCATCGATTGTACGGCAGCTCCCAACTGCAATCATTTTCTTAAGATGCATGCCGACCTCCCTCTCCTCTCATATCTAAGGCTGTTCCTGAGCAGTGATTTAGGAGATAAATACAACCTAAGAGTTGACATAGTGATTTAGACACTGGAGGTGGAGATAAAATGGTGCTTTCCTGAGGCAGAGGAGGGTGAGACAAAGACAAAGAGGAGGATGAGAGACACAAAGCACGAGAGAGAACACAGAATACAGCTGCTGGAGGGCATGATAATGTGTAGAAACCCACTTGATTAGTTTGAGCTTCCCTCTAAACTGAAACTGCGATTCAAACAGTTATAGCACATTAGGGCTATAGACCATGGAGTGAGAATTGGTTTGTGTGTGCGACAGGGCACACACAAGGACAGCGGGAACGACTTGACATGAAGACAAGAGAGCCTTTGGCTTGGAAAAATAGATGCAGTCTAATAAAGTGCTTTCGAATAAGTCCAGCACTTTTATCGTCACATTTGTTAGAAAGATGCTTAAAGTAGCTTGATCTGAATGCATTTTGAGTGCACCGTTCAACCATACCAATATTGAACAATAGAGCGAATGACACCTGAAATCCTAAACGTTTGGGCTTGCGATCTCTTTTACCCTCTTGTTTTGTGCATAAACAAACATTTTAAAAGACTCACAATCATCTAATGTAAGTCATCTCAAGGGCAGTCCATAAATAACAAATATAGCCCTGAACCAAACCCTGCAAAAGCCAAACCCAATAGACTGCTGAACACGAGCCTGTCAATCCAATCATAGCCTGACCTGAGCTTTAGGAAGACTGACTCGGCTCTCCCGGGAATGACTGTGATAAAGAAGGAAGGTGAAATGATATGAAGGAAAAGAAAACACATAGAAGGTCTGTTCCAAAACCTTCCGATCTGCCCTGAAGTCAAAGGCAATGTTTCTCATTATGCAGGCTTTATGGAAAGTAGCATGTTAAGTTAGTTTTGCATTACTTTTTTTCTCACTGTATTTATTTAATCATTTATTTATTTGTACATTTTACATGCTTTGTTTTTTGTAGAAAAATAATTTTACACCCTTATGTCATTCCATGCAAACTAGGATTATTATCATTAACTAAAGCTAAAACTTAAAATAAAAAAAACACATGAACATATGTTTTAAGAAAACAAAAACGAATAAAAATGAAAAAAACTAGTAACAAGATTGCTAAAACTTTCACTAAAATGAAATGATAACAAACTGACTGTCTTTTTTTGGAATTCTCATGTGGCCAATAGAAAACAAGAAGCACCTGCTGCTCTGAGGTAACCCAAGTTCCATAATTTTATAAAAATATGTATTAGTCATTTTTTTTTCAGATGGATTTAATTAATCACAATGGATTAGGATTCCCTTTCCACTCAAGGATATATGCAGTGTTTCTATAAAATATGTCCAAAATGAGATGTAGGATGCAATAAGAACAGTCTACGTGTCAGGAGTGCCCTGGTGATGTCTAGATAGACAGCTCACTTGTTATTGGAACAGAGCTTTAGTGACTGATGGAGTGGGTGGACAGCTAATCACTGTCATCATCAATCATCAATATGAGCATCTGTGTGGCTCAGGTACACAACCACCGCTTCTCTCTGACAGCAATGAGACATTTCAGAATGACTGCCTGGTCTTGCATAGACTGATTCTTATACCTGTACACGGATAAGTCTGTTGATGTCTGCTATATTTATGGGTGTTTACTTAGGAAGGTTTCACTAACTTTTGGGACAGTGTACTTACATTTACATTTAGTCATTTTGCAGACACTTTTATCCAAAGCGACTTACAATTTGGGGATACATAAAGCGATTCTTCTTAAAGAGGCCAGCAGACACAGGAAGTGCTTGTAATACCAAGTGTTAGACATCGTTCAAATAGTATAAGCTAGAAAGAGAAGGAATAAATAAAAATACAATTTTTTTTTTTTTTTTTACGATGAAGTCAAGTAGCTTCAAAAGAGATTAATTTTCAGCTGTCACTTGAAAATTGCCAAGGATTCAGCATTCTGGTTGGGGGGGCCAGGAATGGTGAACGAGAATGTTCTGGAAAGTGATTTTGAGACTTGAGGCGTCGTTCACTAGTGGATCTCAGACTTCTGGAGGGGATGTAGATTCATAAGTGTCAATAAACATTGTTACTTAGAGGCCAATTCACTACAGAGGACAAAATACTAAAATTGTAACTAAAATTAAAGTGAAAACACAAAAATATATAAACATCCCACCATAACCACAAGCTTTGTTCCAGAACACTCTTGGAATTAAAGGTTTACTTAGATGACATGTAAATTATTTAACAGACATACATTTGTAAACATAAATTATTTATAACTGTAGAATGCCTTCTTTAAAATATTGATCCAAAAGGTGATGTTCAATACAATAAAACTTTGTAGGTAGGTTTAAAAAAGGTTACATTAGATATAGTGTGACACTATGCTGCTAGTGCCATTACAGTACACATACATCAGAAGACTGATATACAAAAATGTAAAATGCTTGTTTTCTGTATGTTTGAATTAGTTTAAATATGCCATTGATGCAGACACTACCGCATTTCAAAACATCTGCACATAAAAGCCTTTGGTTTTCTTGCTGGGCTTTTAAGGCTGTAGTCTTTGTCAAGCTGATGTTGAGCGATTTGTGCAGTGAAAAGCTCCACATAACTCTGCATTCAATACTCTCACACTGCACATTTGTGCATTTCTTGTACCCAAATTACCCATTTATTTACATCTAATTCATGATTATATCACCTGATTTGAGATACAACAAGCACCAGACTGTTATTAGTGAACTGAACCGAGCAAAACTGCTACTTATATTGTTTTTTTTTTTTTTGATGAGTCACCCAGCGGGCAACTTGATGTCAATTTGACGTCAAATATTAGACAAGATTTGATCAAGATGCTGCAAAACATCATTTCAAAGTCAGATTATACATCAAGTCTTTCCAGTGGTTAATTGGTGAAAATATTAGGTTCATCCCATACTGAAATTGATTATGTAAGTATATTGTCCAACATGTTTGACATTGAGTTGACTTCAAATCAACGTCGTGTTATAGGCGTTCAGTTGATGTCATATTGACATCCCATTGATATCAATGTAAATAGCAATTTTTTTTCTTCAAAATGCATCCACCCTGCATATATTTTGAATCATATGTAGTTTGATTTCTGTATGAAAGTGGACTTCTGTAACTTCTGTGGTTAAAAACATATAAACAACAACCACAAAAAACTATTTATAAAATAAACGTGTAGGCATAAATTAATGATAATGAAAGGTGAATATATTATATTTTACCAAAAATATACTGATTTGCTTAATTACAAATAAAAAAAAAATGCTGCATTTTTGCTGTAACCCCACATTAAGTATGTGTATATCCTTATTTTTTTATATACTTTAAAATTAAAATACATTTGCCATAATTGATAATGAAATTGGGGTGGTGTTAGCGCAGTGGATAAGACACATGCCTTTGGTGTGAGAGACCCGGGTTTGAATCCACTGTGAGACACCAACGTGTCCCTGAGCAAGACACTTAACCCCTAGTTGCACCAGAGGCGTGCGACCTCTGACACATATATATATATGGCAATTGTAAGTCGCTTTGGATAAAAGCGTCAGGTAAATGAATTTGTAATATATACAGTATTACAACTACATGTTCATTTATGGAAAATTTACAAAATTCTGATATAAACCAGTGGATTTAATAAAACACATCTTGCATTTAATACGGTTTTGTCATTATTCTTGTGGTCTAGAATAGGACATCAATGTGTTAAATTTTTTTTAAAAAAATGCAAATCAAATGAATAGCAAAACTTGACGCCAATTTAATGTCAAGTTTTGACATCTATTTGATTTGCATTTTTGACCAATTCTTTGATGACTATGTTTGACGTCAACTTGATGTCTATTTGACATCAATTGCCCGCTGGGTTGTTTGTCCTGAACAGTTAAACAGCTGCTGTTCTTCAGAAACATCCTTCAGTTCCCACAAATTATTAGGTTTTCCAGCATCTTTTGTGTATTTGAATCCTTTCCAACAATTACTGTATGATTTTGAGATCCATCTCCCAGTGGGCAATATTGATGTCGAATAAACACACAATGATTATAACAAAAAATTGTTTTTGTTTTGACGTCATACAATATTTTTTTTATTTGTAATATTTTTGGTAAAATATAATATATTCACCTTTCATTATCATTAATTTATGCCTACATGTTTATTTTATAAATAGTTTTTTGTGGTTGTTGGTTATATGTTTTTAACCACAGAAGTCCACTTTCATACAGAAATCAAACAACATATGATTCAAAACATATGCCGAATGGATGCATTTTGAAGAAAAAAAAAATTGCTATTTACATTGATATCAATGGGATGTCAATATGACATCAACTGAACGCCAACGTTGATTTGAATTCAACTCAATGTCAAACATGTTGGACAATATACTTACATAATCAATTTCAATATGGGATGAACCTAATATTTTCACCAATTAACCACTGGAAGGACTTGATGTATAATCTGACTTTGAAATGATGTTTTGCAGCATCTTGATCAAATCTTGTCTAATATTTGACGTCAAATTGACATCAAGTTGCTCGCTGGGGCTATTCACACTGAGGACAACTGAGGGACTTCCATGCAACTATTACAAAATGTTCAAACAGTCTCTGATGCTTAAGGGATACATAGGAATACATAGGAACACAAAGTCACACAGTTTGGATTGACACAAGGGTGAGTAAGTGGGCTCTCACAAAAACATGTCTGGGATTCAATACACTCTAGAGAAAAGCCTATTTTAAAGACCATTTAGAGGAACAGTTCACCCGAAGGAGATCATTTGCTGAAAGTGTTGTATGTTTCCAAGAAACAAGTCCATCAAGTCATTTTAAACTTTAAACTGTTGCTTCCTACTGAAATACAAGTCCATAATCCATGCCTTCTCCAGTGAAAAAGTAATCTCGTCTGAATCAGGAAAGAAATATCCACAGATTGCTGAGCAAGTGATGCAATGCTACATGTCTCCAAATCTGTTTTGATGAACAAACAAATTCATCTTGGAGATGGCTTGATGATGATGATTGTGTTTTCCTTTTTGAGTGAACTACCCTTTAATCACATCTTCAACCCACTTCATTAACTGTAATTAAATATAATTTATTTTTGATTCTGGGGTGAGATGTGACACAGCGGCAACAGTTCAGTTCACCTCGCGGAGTTTGGGTAACCACCCTTCCTTCTTATGTCTATTTTCACTTTCTAGACGTTGGAGGCTATAACCAGAAATCGCGTCAGCAGCTGATTCACTCGTCTTTGAGATGATGTACTATCGCTGGCCAATAGCCATGTCCACGTCCACGAGAACAGAGGCACCAAAGTTTGTGCGTAAAGGAGGCGGCGCAGCGCGGGGCGACATGACTCACTCACTGTCACCTCCTCTGAGAAATAGTGATGTCCCGAGGACCCGTCTGCTTAAAATGTGCGTGTGGAAACACAGAACTGCACTTGACTCGCTGAACTTGAGCTCTGCTGTTTCCACAGCGATGACAGGAGAGATTAAAACGATGACCCGGAGACGCGCTGCGTGTCCATCCAGCCAAACACCTCGGGATTGAGTTCTCGCATTCACTGACACGCTGCTGAGGTGAGTGTGCAGTCACTGCTAGACTAGATTGAAAATGCAATCGTTAGAAATATTGCTTTTCCTTTTGCAAACTACGTGTGATGTGCGCTGGAGTGAGTCTACAGGTTGCTTCTGATAACTTCACATATACGGTGTTGCGTTCTGTTTACGGTCTTTAAAATAAGGGGTTTTGAGTGTGTTCGATTGTTTAGTGGTTGTTGGTGCATACCGATGTAATGCATTGATTAGCCTAGTTGTGTGTTCCAGAAATTTCTGCATCCTCTCCCAGCTGTCAAAATGATGTATGCATGCTGGGCAACATGAAAAGGTTACTCTTCTTGTTTTGTATTGACTGGAGCAAAAATATTTTGATTATAAATGAGATTTTTTTTCCCGATTCTGTCTACTCAAACAAACTGTTGAATCAGTAAATGGAAACAATGGTGGTGTGTATATTCTGAAAAGGACACACACATACATATATTAATTATATTATATATAGAGCATTGCGTTAGCTGCGCAAAAGGTCGTGGATTCAATTCCCAGGGAACACACAGTGTTAACAAAAAATAAAATAAAATAAAATAATGTATATCCTGAATGCACTGTAAGTCGCTTTGGATAAAAGCGTCTGCTAAATGTAAACTATATGCACTATATGCATTAAGGATAATGCTGTTGATTTTCATTTATGATAGTAACCTGTTCAGAATCTTATATTTAATAATAAATATATATATATAATAAAATATGATATGCTTTTTGTAGGAGAATCAAGATTTTAACTTAAGGTTTAAATTAATATTTAAGTTAAAGGTGCTGCTCATAATAATAATAATTATTATTTTAATCACCATTTTTCCCTTCCCTGGTTTATTTTAAACGGTCATTCGGCGTAACATACATTTTTAAAAGTACAAATATTCTGTCTCTTTATCAATATGCACATTGCAATTTTTTAAAACATATTAATGTTTAATTTTTAATGTCAACTGCATATATTTTTTTTAAAGAAAATTCTATATTTTTAACATTAGGATACATGAAATATGTACTTTTCTGAATATATTACATAATATTTTATATATGGAAATGATTTTTTACATTAAGAGAATATATTGCATATTATATATATATATTGCATATATTGAATATAATATATTATTTATTGTATATGCTATTGCATATCAACTGCCCACACACACACACACACATATATATATATAGAGTCTATATAGAGTATATAGAGTCTCTTAGTATGCATTTTCTCTTGTTCCTGAAGAGGAATGTTCTAGAAAGCCATGGACCTGAGCTTTCAATCAGGCGAGAAACCGCACTGTCCGCGTGCTCTCTTCACCTTCTGATAAGGTCTCATGCTTTGATGCTACATAAACACCAGCAGTCAGTGACGGAACTCATTTCTGTCTTTTTGAAGCCTGTACAGGAAGCTTCGACTTGAATTCCCTTTCAGTGTTGAAGCCTAAATATTTACCTCTCTTTATGTAAAAGCAGGCAACCGTATCTATTAATTTGAGAGAGAGAGCGCTGTGGCTCTGGTATTGTGCGCCCCTGCAGGGCTGCGATAAGTACTAGGCAAAGAAGACCAATAATTGTGATTTAATCTCAGTCTGAGTTAGTGTAACCTACAGGTTGTAGAAGGACCACTGAGCTGAAAACTAGCAGATTGAATGTTTCTGTAACGAGGAAGACTGTCAGGCCGCACACAGGCACAATATGTTAATGAATAATAGAGACTCCTCTGAAGTCTTTAAGGAATTGATCAGCCTAAAATAAATATTGACTAATCCTCATGTCGCTCACTCAGAAATTGCTAGCAAATTTAACAAATAATCATGAAGAAACAAGTAACACATTGAATTACAGTTTGTAGTAGAGACACTGAAATAGTATAAACAGTATATATATTTTGTGTTTAAAGCATGAAAAATCAAAGCAAAATGATTCAAAATACATTCATTAATTTATAGCAAAACCATTGTTTATGGGTTAAATCAGTTAAAAACAACTGCATGTTACCACTTTTTACAGTATAGTTTAAAATTACAGAAGTAATTTATACTGTAATAGTAAATTATAGAGTTTCATTTTTGGGTGAACTATTGCTATGAGAATATTATATGTGATTAAATATAAATATCTAATATTAAATATATCTTTCACAAGTCTAGACAGCTTGCTTCTGTTCGTTGAGAAGATGAGCTGTTTTGTTTTGAGTCGTTTTATGTGCTCGACCATATGGGAGCCAGTCTGGTAAAGCTCAAGGTCTCTGACTGATGTTAGTGAGAATCATCTGGCTGTCAGTTTAATTTACTGTTTGCTTGAGGACTAAAACAACAAATGATTAAGTTGTGTCCCTCACCTTAAGAGAGTGCTGCCAATCAGATTGAGCATTGCTCCTTAAAGGAATAGTTCACACAAACATGAACATTTGCAGAAAATATACTCAGCCTCTGGCCATCCAAGATGTGGATGAGTTTGTTTCTTCATCAGATTTAGAGAAATGTAGCATTCCATCACTTGCTCACCAATGGATCCTCTGCAGTGAATGGGTGCCGTCAGAATGAGAGTCCAAACAGCTGATAAAAACATCACAATAATACACAAGTAATCCACACCCCTCCAGTTCTTTAATTAATTTATAAAAACAAAAAACAAAAGCTGTGTGTTTGTAAGAAAATAGCCTACAGTACGTAAAGTTCATAATCCATAATAACGCTTACTCCATTGAAAATCCACCTACATATTTGTTTAGAACTGTTTTGGATTGTTTTCACATGTAAACGGTGCTCGGTAGGTGCAGCTTTTGCTTCTGATTCAGACAAGATTACTTTTTTTTCCACGGGAAAAACCAATATTATGGATTTTGGACTTTTAGCCAGAAGCAATGGTTTGGTGTAAAAAAACAAAAAAATTATTACAAACAAACAGCTTTTTGCTTCTCAACACATTAACTGATGGGCTGAAGTGGTGTGGATTACTTGTGGATTATTGTGATGTTTTTATCAGCTGTTTGGACTCTCATTCTGGCGGCACCCATTCACTGCAGAGCATCCATTGGTGAGTAGGAGATGGAATGCTACATTTCTCCAAATCTTTTCTGATGAAGAAATAAACTCATCTACATCTTGGATGGCCTGAGAGTGATTTAATTTCTGAAAATTTTTATGTTTGGGTAAACTATTCCTACGATATTTATAAATCAACTAAACTGAAAATGATGAGAGTTGATAGCAGCTCAGGAGAGAGCGGCACAGGGGCAGACGGCGAGCGCAGGCAGGAGGGCGATTTTGCAATGCAGCATGGCAGCTCAAAGCGAGCCAGCTGAAGTTCTGAACAGCTGGTGTATCAGCATGGAGCTCCACTCGACGCGCCGCTGAAGCCCAAAGTTCAGACGCCGGTTGATGTCGTGATGGGGAGATCAGAGACAGAGAGACCGCTGAACTCCACTATCTCAGTCCTAGCACTAATATTATCACGCTGAGCCTCATGAACCCTGGACGGGATTCGGTCTCTCTCGCCTGTGTGTATAAATACAATGGCAGTTGGGTTTAGACAGGAGACCAGGAAATGAATGCTGACACTCACAAAAAAGCAGAAGTGAAATAATGCGACAGGGGATTTGTGTTAAAAAAACTTTTTTAAAGGCAACGGGAAATCAAACTCAACCAAAATTGAACATCCCTGGTCGTATTATGTATTATTAATCAGTGCATGTTATTTGTTTGTTTTCATCAAAATGCAGTTCTCCAACTGTGAAAAGACTTTTGTCTTTCCAGGTGGGTGGGGAAAAAAATATTAATCATTAATTTCTGAGCTCAACATCCACAGACAAGTCAAATCCTGATTTTAATGCATAGCATATGACTTTTCTAAATATCTTAGATGTGCCAAAATGTGCAATATGACAATTACACAAGAAGTAATATTAACCGTGAATTTCTAACATCACTTTCTTAACTGTTAAATTTCAAGACATTTTATATATTACCATTCTAAAGTCTCTTCTGCTCACCAAGGCTGCATTTATTTGATCAAAAGTGCAGTAAAAACAGTAATATGGTGAAGTATTATTACAATTTCAAATGTTTTCTATTTGAATACATTTTAAAATCTAATTTATTTTTGTGATGCGCAGCTGAATTTTCAGCATCATTACTTCAGTGTCATAGGATCCTTCAGAAATCATTCTAATATGCTGATCTCTTATTATGATAAATACTGAACACTGTTGTTGTGCTTCACATTTTTGTGGAAACAGTGATACATTTCTGTCATGATTCTCTGACGAATAGAAGGAACTGCATTTATTTAAAACCGAAATCTCTTGTAACACAAATTGTGACTTTGATTAATGTATAGCAGAAATGCATTTACATAGTAAATATAAATGCAGTTTTTTTGTCTACTTAATTGACTAATGTTCAGTCAAGGGAATAAGTTCACCAAACGTTGCCTTTGTTATGGCTTATTCATTTAAAATTCCTAATCAGAAGAAGAAGGAGAACGTTTAATAGGCTAGTTTTGATGTGCAATAGTTTTATAATTTCTTCAATACAAATACTTTGTTAATAAAGTCCTGTGTTGCACAAGCCAAAGCCGTGCATCTTACTTAAAAATAAAAGTTTTGGGCTTTACTGAAGAACCATGAAGAGCTTTTAACATCCATTGAAACTTTCATTGCACAAAAGGTTCTTTAGATCATTAAAATGTTCTCAGCTATAAGAAAAAATAGTTCATTTAAGAACTGATCATTGAAAGGTTCTTTAAGAAACCCAAAATGGTTAATGGTTTGGAAACCTTTATTTCTGAGAGTGTCAGCACCAGCCTAACAACTCGTGTTTTCTAAGCACAGTTGCTGGTTGAGTGAAGCCGGAGTAATTTTGTGTCCTAACACCTCTGTAGTGTCCATCCAGCAGTGAGAGTCACCTCTGTGCTTTATTAAGCTGGAAATCAAATCAATATTCCTACTAATGTCAGACGTCTGAGTAGGAGTGTTAAGCTTGCATGCATTTCTCCTCTAAAAGTTAATTGATAGAGTCACAAACGGATGGTAGGTGATCTTGTTAGAAGTAATTAGTGTCAGTCTGGAAAAATAATAGAGTGATGATAAAGATTCTAGTTTTTTTTTTTGTTGAAAATGAAGCATGTGTTTTATCAAATGGCTTCCTGTGTGTCACAGTCATGCGCATATGAATTTAACCTGACATCATAAATAGAGCCACAACAGACGGAAAGAAAGATTAATTTTCCAGTCTGTCTGATTCTGCTGATGCCGTTTGCCAGAACATTGGTTAAGGTAGAAAACTTACAGAAGAGAACAGAAGATTTTAATTTCTAAAGGTCAGGAAGCTAGAAATCTTCTAAAAGAAACAAAACAATACGTCTTTGTGGACAGGCACCGAAAAAGGGGGATTTGCCTGAAATCATGAGATATTTGAATGTTATTAAATATGTTTTCTTAACTTACCAAGCTTTTTTCTTTGTCTTATGGGAAGCAGCAAGAATTAGCTTGATTAAAGTAGGAATTAGAGAGCATAAAAATGGCAAAAATAAAAACATTCTCAGAAATCTTTCTTTTTTTTTTTTGAGGCAGCCTTGTGTTTTTGCCCAGTGTGTGCGTTTTTCTCAACTGTGAGGTACAAAAAAAATATGTTGCTCTTTCACTTCGTTCTGAACTAGCCACTCACTCTCACAGGACACGGTCTCGTTAAAACCCCTGTGAAAGGTCGTTTTCTGCATCTGTGGTCTCCTTCGCTCACAAACAATCTGAAAGTCAGGCTTTATATGTTCTGGAGAAAATGAGAGTGCTTGACAGAGTGTTACTATGCTGGATGCTGAGCTGGTTCGATGTGTTACTAGGGTATTTCAGGTGGTTGCTAGGGTATTGTGGGCTGTTTTTAGTGTCTGTCGTGAAATGTGCATCTGTAGGCTTTTTTATACCAGCAAATCTATCAGGTTTTTGAGGGGTTGTTAATGGCTGGCTTTGTGGCTTTGAACAGGCTTTTGGGTAAATGCCTAAAATAAAGTCTGTGCTGAACAAAAGCTCAAAATATTTTATGGTTAATTCTATAAGATACTGTAAAATGAACCAGTAATACCTCACTTGTGAGTCTTGAAAAAATCCTAATGGGACAACAGAGGTTTTTTTCAGGGGAATTAAACATAATCGCATCGAACAGGTAATCTCATTTACTCACTAGTCACTCATTTTGTTTATAATCAAGCTATTCTAACTTAAACTTTATAACTCATAGATTTTAAATAAAGATTTGTCTGAAACTTAGTGAAGGTGACGTTAAAGTCATGCGACCCATGTGTAATCTGTTAACGGTCTAAGATTTTTACGTCTGGAAATTGAATTTAGGCTTCAGAATTCAGAAAAGTTTTTTTATTAAGATTATATTGATGAATAAAATGAGTATCATAATACTTGACACAGAGCTCAATTTTTGCAGTTATCAGAAAGTCCATGGAAATCCTATTGTTTATTTAGTTGTTGTTGAGGGAACCTAAATATCTTCATGGAACATGATTTTTACTTAATATCCTAATGATTTTTGCATAAAAGAAAAATCCATAATTTTGACCAAAAGGCAAAAATGTTTTTTGGCTATTGCAAAAAATATACCCCAGCGAATTAAGACCAGTTTTGTGGTCCAGGGTTGCATATAAATAAAAGGATTTGATTGGTTGAGGATCCCTCTTGGAAGAGAAATCCATTTGCAGGCCCTTTATCAGAGAAATATGAATTAATGTATCTATATATCATTACCCACTGGAACGGGCTCATCATTTTATGCTAAACGACTGCACACTTCATTATAAGGCATGAGCGGTGGTTTAAAAGTTGCCTGTCTGATAAATGAATCCACTTCACTGATAAAGCTTCATTTTCTCTGTCTGTTTTCAGGGTTCATCAGTCCTCAAAACCAAACCAGCATGGCTGCTTTACGAGCAACTCTCTCCTGATTGAAGCCGGTCGCCTAAAAACTGCGTGACTCACTGAGAACTGCTCTTCAGCCAAAAATATCTCCCCAGCATATGCCAAAGTGCTTTTAGCTTTGTCCTTGTTATCCGCTTGGCAACCTCAGTGACACCAGCCAATGCCATGCAGACTTTCGAAGCGAATCTGATTCTTGATTGACCGTCAGTAACATGTGGACTATTTCCAACCACTGCAGATGTGCACAAAAAGACAGGAAGCTCTTGTTTTACAAAGTGCACTAAAACATTAACAGGGCTATATGGTTGTGCAAAGAGAGCTGGGGGTTTGCAGAGCGTTTTGACACCTTCACACATTGATGCATTAATCTAAGACGGATCACTTATGCATGGAAACTTAATTTGTACCTTAATAGATCACACAGATTGCAACAACAGCATTAGTGTCATTCACATTGTTCTATATGATGTTGCAGCTGCACGAGGTTATGAACATGTCAAAACAACCCTTGAATTTATGACTTAAGACAAAAAAAAAATTTACATTCTCCGCAGCATAATATGTTTAGTTCCTCGTGTTTATTCCTTCACCCACAGCTATTTTCCACATCGTTAAAAGCCCATCTAGGAGAAATGAGAAATGAGATACAACAGGTTAAATTTCATCATATTCTCTCATTGCAATGCTGGAAATGCCCCAGTGTTCTTGTACCACGGCCAATGCAGAAGTAGTGCTCTCAACATTTTCTTGGAGAGGATCCGATATTAAGGTGCAAATCGAACTCACGGCATCGCTGCATGCCCAAAATCAGACCTTTATTAAATGCCTGGACGTCTTGAACAGATGGTTCCCCTCAAAGACAACATGACTCCGGAGTTGTTCCCTGAAAACTGTACCAACTGCAGCCAGGTTCTTGTCCCGGAGCTGAATGTCTTGAAGGCTGTCGTTCTGGGAATGGTGTTGGCGATCTTCATCATTTTTGGTGTTCTGGGCAACATCCTGGTCATCCTCTCGGTGGCTTGTCATCGTAATCTACGCACAGTTACCCATTATTTAATTGTGAACTTGGCGGTCGCGGACCTTTTGCTGAGCTCTACGGTTCTTCCGTTTTCTGCAGTCTTTGAGATGTTGGGCCGTTGGATCTTTGGAAGGACGTTTTGCGATGTTTGGGCGGCGATGGACGTCTTGTGCTGTACAGCGTCCATCATGAGCTTATGCATGATTTCAGTGGACCGATATATCGGCGTTAGTTATCCTCTGCAGTACCCGTCCATTGTGACAGAACGACGAGGGTTGCTTGCACTCATTGTTTTGTGGGCTCTATCCATTACCATCTCAATTGGACCTCTTTTTGGATGGAAGGAACCAGCCCCGGTGGACGAATCCGTATGCAAGATTACCGAAGAAACCGGCTATGCCATTTTTTCTGCGTTGGGATCCTTCTACCTCCCTCTAGTGGTGATTCTTTCGATGTATTGCCGTGTGTACGTGGTCGCCAGGAGGGAGACCCGAGTACTTATCAGTGGACAGAAAACGGAAAAGTCCGATCACGCCACCGAGGCCGTAACTTTGCGGATACATCGTGGGAACACAATGGTTTCAGAGGACGAGGCCTTGCACAACCGGACACACTTTGCAATGCGTCTGCTCAAGTTCTCCCGGGAGAAGAAGGCCGCTAAGACCCTGGGCATCGTGGTTGGATGCTTCATCCTTTGTTGGCTTCCTTTTTTCCTGGTTCTTCCAATCGGTAAGTGTCTCAGTATTTACATTTAATTATAAGCGGATACTAGCTTTGGGAAGAAAATAAAATAGAATAAATAAATAAATGTCGGAAGAGTTGCGTCTTTCATTCTCAATATTTATCTTCTTTTTTTTTTTTTATCTTTTTTTGTTAAAATTCAGTGTCACACCAATGGCACATTTAAATAAATCCTATGGAAAATAAATCACTTGAAAATTTATACGTGCACAACACGTGCACTATATAAAAAGCCTCTTTTTATTATAATTCGGTTTTCAACAGCTTTTTGTATTTTTTAAACATGTTTTTAACATTGGTAACACCAATTTTTATATAATTTTACAATTATTTGAAAGAATTAGTTTTGCTTTTTTACTGTTGTTTTTATTTTTTAATGTGCAAAATATATATTTTCATTATTTGTGATTGTCACCATACCCTTAGATGAGTTGTTCACCTGTTTGGCAAAAGCATTGTCTTATATAAATATGTGTGTGTGTGTGTATATAAAACATGCATGCTAAATATTTGGACTAACAGAGAAAAATTATGTTTTAGTGTGATTTACATTAAGCAAAATAATCAAAAATTATGACAATTTTTGTCTGACTGTATTGATGATTTTCAAGTTGAGCAGATATCGACCTTTCCCCATAGGAATTGATAGGTATTGTTCTTAGCAAGTCATACTTAGTACTTAGCAGCATTCCCAAGATGGCCATCAAGTTAACCAACTTAGCTCAAAAAGTACTTTGTCAGTGGTCAGTGTGGTTTTAATGACAATAAGACTAAACATCTTTAGAAGAGGAAGAGTTTTAGTTACCTCTGAGAAGAGATGCTCTTTGCATTGTGTGAAATATCTCATCTGTATGTGTGATTTTTCATACTGTCCTTTGACAGAAATAGGTTAAAAGACATGCACAGGGACATTTTTTAGGTTTCCTGTCTGAAAGTCGAATGCTCAGATATTTTTCCATATGCTAGGAGATGAGAAAATAATAACCTCAAATGGGTAAAATGCTGCCATGTGGGGAATCCAGAAGATCAGTTAAATATTTGAGTCCACGCAGGCCTTGGCTGTTAGTGTTTTAGTGATTTTAGCATGTAAACGGCTCGAAACATTCAAATCTTGTAGTGCAGCAGAAGTGTTTGTTGTGCCAGAGGTTTAAAAGATGTTTGTTTAAACCTTCGTTTTGAGCATTCTCTCAGACAACAGGGTCACGGGTGTTTACGCAATATATTTGGCTTCAGAAATGAGTTTCACAGAGAGTCAGAACGATCTGTAATTCCCTTAATGCACAGCAGAGCTTCTTGCATTCTCCAGATATGAATTTTAGCTGTTATTATATTTCCCACCCCTGTAATAGGGCTCAAGCGAGACCTTTCGGTTCAAGGTCAGTCAGAGTTAAACCTCATAATAGAGTCTATTCAATCTCAAAAAAAGAGAAAGAATCCAAACTGTAATATTGGAAAGCCAATGCAAACAAATAGCATAATCATATGAATCTGTGGTAAACGTGGGAGCCTGTTTACTCAAAAGGACATGAAAATGATTATGAATCAGCATGGAGATTTATAAGAAACATGATTTGCACAATACTGAATCGCTTGCTAATTAACTGGCATTAGATTGCATGTAACAGAGTGTTAATAAAAATGCTCAAGGGATTCAATGACCTTATCAGTATGACTCAGTTTGAGAGAAAACACAGCACACACTCGCTCTGCAAAGCGCGTTTAGTAACAGTGAAATCTAAAACACTACGCTCAATAGGAAAGTTGTCCGTTTAATGTTACGCTGGTCGATGCTAATCTATTTTTGTATGACATCTCACTGTAAAGCTGAGAGACATTTTCACTCATAATGAAGTCGTTGTTTAGTTAGTGATTATTAAAAACATCAGGTTAATTGTTTTCCCAGTAAACTAATTACATGCTATTTTCATCACATAAACAACTTGGAGCAGAACGACTTCATACAGATGCTGTGTGTGGTGTAATATCGAGGGGATTTCGCTGACGAATGTAGGTATTAGGATGAAGAATTTGCCCTTCAGACAGACAATCTTGATCTTAAATCTCCCCTCTGTGCTTCCCATACAGTAGCAGCAGTGAAGAGAGAATCACTTAAATGCTTGGTTGACTCTTAGGAACAACCACTACATTAAAGTCATAATACTGCATGAACACAGTGACTTATTTAAAGACACAGAACATACACAGCCAGTGAAGCCAAAGAAAACAGTTCTTCAGAGGAGACGCTTCCCAGAAAAATCTAAATGTAAACAATTCAGTATATTATAGTTATTATTGTGATTGCTTTGAATTTGAAGGGTTTGGGGTCTTTATGAAAGTCAGTAAGCAACCAACATGGCATGGAGCAAATGTTCACTTTTTATTTAGAAACTTTTAAACTCTTAAAACAATAATATCAATCTTCACAATACATCAGTACCATTTTTGGTTAATTATTTAGAAAACGTAGTTTTAATAATAATAATAATTAATAAAATATTTAATTGAATTGTTTCTCCATTTTTACATTTAGCTTTTGATGTCATAAAAGTGACATGCAATGTTTAGCAAAATAAAATAATTCAAATTTATTTTAATTAAACAAATTAAATAAAATCTATACACATATTCATTTTGTATACTGCACATTATAATATTGTTTTATAATGGCAATGATGCCAATTCACTTGTAGCATTTAAAGTACTATTTAATCTAGGAATTTTATTCCTAATTTTTCATATGAAATTGTGTATAATTGTTATGAAGCATTATATTTTATCTAAAATGTAAAAACAATAAAATGTAGAAACTATTTTCACTTAACTTCTAGTGGATTTTAAGATAAATTACAAAGAAACAGCAAATAATATTTTGATGTAAAAAAACTGCAATAGTATTTTAAGTATCTAAAACATACTCCACTAAACTCAATTACAAAAATAGAGTTACTACAGTTACATTGAAAAAGATTCTGTAGCATCTTGCACTTTTATTGATTTATTTATTATTATTATTTTAAAGAGATCCTATGTAAGTTTGTGATGATTTATATTTGGAACAATAACTGCATTAATTATGGTATCTGGTATTTGGTTTCCTACTGTATTTTTGGTTTAGTTGGATTGGTGGGTCAGTAACTGTTCAGGATGATTGATGTCACCTGTAGCCGAGTCTGTTAGTGTGTGAACACATTCTCTCATGAGACGTGAGCTCTGTGTGTCATCTATTTCCAGGCAAACCTGCGTCAGACAGGCATGAACTGCACGACAGAACCACCGCTTGTATTACAGAAAGGACACGGTCGTACCGTGACGCATGCATTAGCCCTCGGTGAATCTTTAACACTGAATTCATGTCTGAAAATCTCACGTGGCATTAACACTCTCTTTTCTCTGATCATTTACTCTGACAAGGAACCACGGGAAATGAGGCGGGAGGTACCAGACTGCTCAGGCTGAAAGAAATTCAATTGAAAATGAGCTCCGTCATCCTGTATTTTTGTAAGCACTTGCAGACTGGGTGTGTAAATAGAGTAAAATGCAGTAGGGATCCGTGAGGCTTTAATAAATAATGACCATCAATATCTGCTTACATTAGAGCTAATATTAAAGAGCAGTGGACCTGACATTCAGAAAAGCACAGGCAACCGATTTAATGTCTACAAGTTTTGAGAGCAGCATGTTTTTTTTGTGCAAGTATTATTTTATGCTATGATAATCAGGGTTATTATTATTAACTAAAACTAAATTACTTAAAATTAAAAAATGCTTCTAAGTTTAACCCCTAAAACTAAATAATCTAAAACGAAAGACTTAAACTTCAAAATGAGGCTTAAAAACAAAAACTATTAAATGACAAAAACACTCTAAAATTACAAAAAATTCTAAAGAATTTAATGCTAACAGAAAATCTCATTAAAATATATAAAACTGTAGTATACAGTATACTAATACTATTTTAATGATATATGATAAAAAAATGTATCTTTTTGTGACACCAATATATTTATATTATAGATTTTCTATTTATATTCCATATTTCTCATATTTGAGGGTGTGAGATTATAAAAGTCTTCTTAAATAGATGGTACAAACAGATGCAAGTTATTCTTACATTTGATCAGTAATTAATTGTGGTTATGTTTAAATTGTCCTTGATAAGCCCAGTAGTCCATTTTACTTAGTTTAGTCATTTTGTTGTTTTTGTAATTTTTTTTTCTTTACAAATATCCAAATATACTTATTAATTATTATCATTAATTATTCATTTTTAAGTTATTTTAGGTTTTTATATTTTATTTTATTTAACATTAATTTTAATTTCATGCAACGGGAATGTTTTTTTTTAAAATATAGTTTTAGTTAACTATAATAATAACTACAGTGGAGTGGAAATAATCTAGTGCTTTATAGTAACTTTTGGTACATTGCAGGGCTACAATCACATATTTAGGATGGTAATGAAATAGTTTAAAATTAGCTATTGGAAACCCATATTTGTTGACCATTAATCTGAATATTAGGTGGTTCTCTGTGGTTATTTGGACCTGATTAGTCCAGCTTTCCAAACGAAAATTATTAGGGAAAAAGCAGAAATTTCCAGACACAAGTGTCACTGTTTCCTGAGAACATCCTTTCTGTTCTGACAGTAGCGTACGACTGTGTCAGAGGTCTTTGTGTGTTTCCAGAAATGTATGATGACACTAGATATCCTCAGTGGCCGTTTCTAATGATGACTAACAGAAGATCAAGCAGTCACGGACACTGTTATACACATGCAATGTGATGCTTCGACAGGACCTGCTGGCTTGATTTAGCTTCAGATGTATGGCTGTATATTTCCGTCCTCTAAGCCTCGTAAACAGGCTTTAAGCCACACCTGAGTGCACTGACGACATAACCTTTAATGGAATCTGACCTGATAAACACTCACTTTCATTGCTTAGTCTTTTTTATGAGAGCTGTTTACCACAGCCGCACAGAAATTCTCAGGGTTTGACTCCAGCAAACACATTTTTCTGAGCTTCAGTCATTATCATTATGGGCTTGGCTGAAATTGCTTTCGTTTTCTCATTTTGACTTCTTTCAATTTAATGCATCATTTAGTTGGATCCGCTATTTATATTTCCACACACCTTACTCGGGATCGAGTGGAACGTCAGTGCTTTAATGTTTCCATTGTTATATTATTCTCTCTCTTTATACATTAGAACATGTTGTGATTCCTGATAAAACGGCTTTGAGATGTTAAGAGTTGTTACCATCAGTAGCTGGATGAATCTCACATGAGCAGGTTAAAGTTCACTCCAAAATATAGCTTTTCTATTAATATAAACTTTATTTAGGGCCATTACCCTTTTTGTTTGTATTACAAACAATATGTAACCATGTGTTCAATTGTCATGAAAATAATGTCAAAAATGAAGCATTTCCAGGGTATATTTCTCTCCAAAATCAGAATAGAAACTGATACAAATAAATATATAAATTAATAGTTTGTACATTCAGATAAATGGTTTTAATTTAATTTTAATTTAACTATGATTACTATGAATACAATTTGTTGTTAAAAATGTGTTTGTTATGAAAATAATATAAAAATACAGCATTTCCACGGTATATTTCACTCCAAAATTGAAATAAGTATTTTTTAAAATAAAATGTGTATATTTATTTAAAAATAAATTACAAATAAATGTTGTATAAATTAAACAAAAAAAAATTGTATTATAGTGATTTTTTTTAATTAATGAATGAATACATAATTTTATAATATATGATTATTTTTTTTACATAAAAATAAAGTAATATTCTATTATTATATTCATGATGTGCTATGATGAAAATTATGGTTAAAATGTGTTTAATTGGATTTTTTAATGAATTAATGAATTCAATTAATGAAATAAAATGTACATGCAAATACGTTGTATATGTAAAATAAAAATAATTTTGCAACACCAAAAATTGTAATTGTCCTAAAAAAGTCATTTTTAATTGTAAAATAAATCTTCTAATTCAGGGTGAAATATGACCAGTGGACAGTAACTGTTCTACAGCATCTATCCTCTTGATAGCCTGAAGATACTAATGATTAAAGTGTGCCGTTTAGAGACTATTCCCACAGCCCTGTCAGTCAGTCTTTGGCTCTCCTTCATCTTTGTGTGTAAAAGCCCCTCTTGACTCGCTCTTAAAGTGCGTTACGAGGCGACTCCAGCTCTTAGCTCTGAAGACAGATGCTGCGTCTCAAGGCCAGGTGACACTTTTAATGCTACGAACAAAGTGGTATTAGAAAAATCCAGTGGATGTGTGAACGGTTAAATGTAGGCATGCAATTTTATTTTTCTGTGGCTTTGTCCTTTATGACACCGAACAAATCCCTTCCTCTGAAAGGTCCTTCTCTGATCACATTGAGCCGGATTTATGACGACAATTTTAATAAAAGTATTAACCTTGATTAACGGAGGAACGTTCCAGTGTGAGATCAGATCAGATGCTATAAAAAGACTTGGCCGGCATTGTGATGCATGACGTAGTTATCCGTGCTGTCACACTGAAGCAGCGGCGACAGACAGAACGATGATTTCAGAAGCATTCACACGTTTTTCTCTTTCCCAAACGTAAGCTTTCTCATTTTCTGCTCCTTATCTGTTAACTTCAGGTCCCATTAATCATCCCCATTACATGACGAGATGAGTCTTCAATCTTTTTCTTCTCAGAGAGAGAATGAAACAGCTGAAACACATCCAAATTTTTATTAATAATTCATTAATATCCAAATCCAGATGATTTTTATTGCATTTTCATTGTGGTCACATGCATAACGTGAATAAAGCCGACAGAGTCAACACTGAAACCTTTCTTATCAAGTTGCATAAAAACTAGTTTTTTAGAGATTTTATTCTTTGTGTGAACGTCAGTTTACATTTGATTTCAAGACTGCAGGATAAAGTCCTCAGTCTCAAATAAACAGATTTCTGCTATCGTCGGTTTATTGATTTGATATTGATCCTATTTCCTCATTCTTGATTATATTGGGAATGATTCATCAGTGCAGATTATTCACACTATCTGGTTGAAGAATACAGATGATGTTTCAGTTTTACTACTGACTATAGAAGTAACATAGGTTGCAAATGTGATCTTACTGATTTTAAAATGTATTATTGACTTTTTTTGTATATGCATGCTGAATGAGAAAATATTTGAAGTGGTCGACCAATATATTAAGAAAAAAACTATGTTTTATATTTTGTTTTATAAATATTATTATTATTTTTTAAATAATATTTGCACAACAATTTAAATTGTTATATATATATATTTATATTTTTGTAATATTTACACAATTTGAATAAAAAAATGTTCTAAATTTTTTTTGATACTTAAATACAAAGTTTAAATATAAATTGTTATAAAAGTTTAAATACACTTTTTAACTATATGCATATTTATGAACTTTTGACTGATCATGAATTACTATTTTTGATGTTTGATCCATGAAAATATGAAGCAATTTTATGATGCCAGTCCAGTAAAATTCCCTAAACTAAATCCCTTGATGGGTTTTTGAATAGGAATGTGCTCATTCCCTGTGTTTTTTTTCTATTTCTAGGTTCCATTTTCCCGACGTACAAACCCTCAGACACAGTTTTCAAGATCACATTTTGGCTGGGCTATTTCAACAGCTGCATCAACCCCATCATCTACCCCTGCTCCAGTCAGGAATTTAAGAAAGCCTTCCTGAGCGTGTTGGGCGCCCGCTGCCTCCGCAAGAGATCCACGCCGTCCCACGTGATCTACCAGAGCCACAGTGCCCGGCACGGCCAGCTTCAGATCCTCGGCCTGACGAGCCGAAACAACCCGTCCCGCCTGAGCCCGTCCTCCTCCATCGCTCTGTCCCGCAGCCCGTCCTCCCGGGACGGCCGGGAATGGCAGGCCCCTTCCCAGACATCATCGGTGGGGGCAACCGGGGTCAGCGTGGGAGCGAAAGTGGCGGGAATGTGTGGTAAAAACCTGCTGAGGACATGCTGCTGCGTGAGAATGGATTCTCCGCAGCCCGAGCCGCCCGCGCACAACTCGCTTCCCGTCATCAAAATCCATCAGCTCTCGCTGTGTGAGGACGGGGATGCAGTGTGAAGGAGCACGCTGGGGAAATCACTCGACACACGCTGGCTGTGATGCCACTTTACCAGCTGACAGGGCCTTAGACTTGAGAACACAAACTGATGAAGAAAAGCGAGCTTTCGATTGAAACGATCAGCAATGGGAACATTGAAAGCTGCTGCAACAGTTTTGATGCTTCATAAAGGCACGGATCAGCTTTACATGAAATCTCTGTCTTTATTTACTCACTCTCATGTTGTTCTAAACCTGTCAAAGAACTGAAATGCAAAGAAGATTTTGCAGCTTCAACAGAGGGGAGTGCATGCCTGTAAATCTCATTTGGAGCAGTTTGAACCTTCAGACAAAGTATACAGTAGATATAGAATCAGTTAATTTGTGTATTTTTTTGTTATGCATCATATTTGTTACATCTGGCATTTATGGCTTATATAGTATGATATAGAAGAATATGGAGCTCATACTTGAGGTGAAAAAAAACCCAATTTTATTCAGCGGCCCAAGCTAAGCAAAAATGTGCAATTCATGTGCAAATCACTTTATCTCCCGATGTCTTAGTAAGATGATATTTTAATGCTTAGGTTTATGATCAAAGCTCTTTAATTTCAAAACATATAATGCAATGCAATACAATAATGACTGAGAGATTTTTAAGAGCCTGATGATCATATTTGATACTCACAATTCAACATGATTAAAAGAAAAATGATGTATGGATAATAAAGTAAGCCCATACTTCGGTTTTTTTCTTGAAATATTACTAAAAATACAAAAGCTTTTCTTATATTTACTTCCCAGAAATCAGAAGAGATTTCACAACAAAAAGCTAATTTCATGAGCTGAAAGAGGATATTTGTATTATTTTACTAAATAAAAGTTTAAACCATCAGTTAGATGACCGAAGGCATGTAACAGGGAGTGTACAACAGGTTTTCAGCAGCTTTGATCATGTTGATCATAATATATTACTGTATGCTTTAGGGTTAAACTGTCTATTCATCAGACAAATCAATCACATTCTTCAGAAGGTGTTGAATATAACGCACAAAAATAGACTATTTTATGTTGCTTTTATTGTATTTTTTGAGCTTGATAAACACAGTTGCTGTGACCTCTCATTTTTGTATGTTTTTAGGTATGGAATAACATGAAGTGTGAACAAATAATGACAGAAATGTAATTTTTTAAATGAACTATTCCTTTAAAAGGAGAATGTCCAGGATGTTTGCTTGGAAATTATAGTGGACATCATTCTGCATGGATCTGTGATGATAAATATACCAGCATTTGTTTTTGTTTTTTATTGACAGCAGTTTTATTTTAACATGTCTAATGAGTGTTATATTATATATGAGTGAATATTCTATTTTTGACTGTTTGTTCTCCAGTTCATATCTTCTTCATTCAGTCCTCAGAAATTGCACTACAGTTAATGGGCATGGTCTGTTTGCATTGAGTATGATTCCAAAACCCATTTCGCCTGATGATTAATCGTGAAACCGCATTGAACTGGGTATCGATCGTATAAGTGTCTTTGTGATAATCCTGCTTGGTCGCCTTATCTGTGTGTAAAAAAATGATTCCACATGAACATCAGATACAGCTTTCCATGTGTTTCACTGTGGGACCAACCATCACCCCTCCCATAAGTTGTGTTCTCATTACTATGACCTCGGAAAAACACAAATTTCCATTGTGATATTGATACTTGACCATAACAAAGAATATGTAATGACCTCAAAATGACCAACTTATGTGGCTTAAATTCCTTCTAACAAGTGGCACTTTGTTATTGTGTTTCTTTCTCAAATGAAAGAAAATCAAATGATTCCAAAACAGAAATACCCAATAAAAAAATGACTGCATCATAAGTGTATTGGGAATCGTCCTGATTGAGCTTCCGAAACAACTGTCCATGAGAATGTCCTCATGATTCCTATGACGTTCAAGCAGTGGACACTTTCCCCTAGTGACTGAAGGGCTATTCACAGTTTCATGGAAATGTGTCCTGCTGTTTCAATCAAATATGAGAAATGGCATAAGAAGTGTGTTTACTTTTAATGTTCGGGAAACCACATACTGTAGTCTGGGGTCAAAAATTCATCCCGTGAGACAGTACAGTACAGACTTTATATTTCAAGAGCACGTGTGACAGTTATGACTACTTTTAGGGGTTTGTGTTCTGTTTTGTTTTAGCAAGATGCTATATTTTTTTCTCTGAGCTGAAGTCCACTTATAATGTTAACAGGAAGTTGTCCATGTTTATATATAATAAGCACACTTATAATAAGCATTTGAAAACGCAACAACAATCTTCCCAAATTTGTATTAAGAATAGTTCAGTTTCTTCAAAAATAAAAGCTCTATTGTTTAATGTTTAAAAGCAAAAAATAAATAAATAAAGCCATAAACTGTTCAAATAAATTATTATTATTATATTAATTTATATATTTTATATATTTGATAGTATGTTAGATTTAGATTTTATTTTAGTATTTTGATAGTATATAGTATCTTATTATATATATATATATATATATTTATTTTATATATATATATATATATATATATATATATATATATATATAAAAGTTTGTTAAAAGTCTGGATGGGTGCTAGGTGATTGTTTAGTCAAAAGAGTCCATCAGCAAGTCTTCGATCGTTATGTTGTTGCTGTTTTATTTTAAGACTGAAGCTCAGGGGTTTGTTCAAACCCATACCCCTTATTCTGAGCAATAGTAATCAGGACGCTTGTCTTAGTAAACAGCACGAATATTATAAACACACTGTGGCCTCTCAGAATGGCTGTTTTTGATTTATGGCAGTGTTCAGAAAAAGCCTGTTTGAGAAGCATAAACCGAATCATCTGGGAAAAGGTTATTTTCACAGTAGGAGAATAGTTGTGACTAGTCCAAAACCCTTCCTCTATACAGTATCTTCAACATCTTATCAGCACTGTTCACAGCGTTTCTGAGAACATCTCAGATCATTTCAAATTATGGAAGGTGGACAGGGCCAAAGGTCCTAAAGTGAAATCAAATGTAAATGTAAAGTTTGACCTTGCATCGATATGTTATGTGTACATTATGAATATATAATGTCATGTCATTTTTAGTTGTTTAGTTCTTTCTCAGCTAGAAAAGTCTTTATTCATTTACATTTACATTTATTCATTTAGCAGACGCTTTTATCCAAAGCGACTTACAGATGAGGACAGTGGAAGCAATCAAAAACAACAAAAAGAGCAATGGTATATAAGTGCTATAACAAGTCTCAGTTAGGTTAACACAGTGCACCTAGCATGGGATTTTAAATAATATAATACATAAAAAGAAAACAGATAGAATAAAAAATAAAAATAAAAAAGAATAGAGCAAGCTAGTTAGAGGTCTTTGCACATACACACACACACACACATACAATTGCATAATGAATGAAAAGAAAATAGAATATAAAAAGATTAGAAAGGTAGTTAGATTTTTTTAAGAATAGAATTAGAATAGTGAGTGTTAAAGTTAGAGGGTCAAATAAAGATGGAAGAGATGTGTTTTAAGCCGATTCTTGAAGATGGCTAAGGACTCAGCTGCCCGGATTGAGTTGGGGAGGTCATTCCACCAGAAGGGAGTCCGTAAAAGTGACTTATTTCACATTGTAACATTAATTAATTTACTCTAGCACAGTGGCTAACAGTAAAGCAATGCGATAAGGACCAATATGTGGGTAAATCTAGAGGAAATTGCGTATTACATGTTCGAACATGGCCAGAATGTGCACATGCTGAAACGTTTAAATTTGTCTTAACGCTTGGTCTTTACACAAGGCAAAGAATGTGCGTGACTACAAAAGAAACACATTCAAAATTACCATGTTAATGCGGACAAACAGTCTGTGTTGATATGGTCAAATTTCACATTTTCCATTTAAAGATTTTTGGCCCCGTCCACCTTCCATATCTAGTGGCATCTCGTACCATTGACGGTGCTTCGACATCACTTATTCTCAAGCAGGCGTTTATTGCACATGTGTCATATTCACTGTCTTCCTCTTTATCCCTGTGTTGGTGTGGGGCACCAGACCACCATCTTTCTAATGTAAATTTGGTTTAGTGCAATCTAATATATTAAAAAGGCACAGAAGGTCAAACGCAGCGGGACGCTACTAATAATACAATCACAATAAATCTATAGAACTCAGCATTGTAGGTTTAGCAGACAAAACGTTCAGCTAATGTTGAAGTTTCTTCGAATTTCCAGTCTTTTATTTGGATTCAGTAAAAGTCAACAGTGAACAAAGGCTGCTAAAGTCAACAATAAATGCCATTTAAGACTGTTTAACAATGAATTTCTGTAACAATGAATTTTCTGTGTGACATAATGTGCATGGGTGAGTGGTGCACAATAAGACCAGGAACAGGCTGTACACTCTCAGAAGAAAAGGTACAAAAGCTGTCACTTGGGCACCTGAGGAACCATTTCAAAAGGTACAATTCTGTACTTTTAAGATACACTTTAAGCACTAACATGTGCCTTTAAAGTACCAACATGGACTCAAAAGATGTACAAAGATGTTTTTATGCTGAAAGTCGCTCTTATCTTGAACCACAATTACAAAAAAAAAAAAAAAAAAAAAATCATCATAAAAGTCTAAACGAACCACATACTATATTTCAAGTCTTCTGAAGTCTTTATTTGAGGCAAAAATAAAATCTTCCTTCCAAGACAAAATTATTCATTATTATTCATTATTCATATGATTACTATTTTACTACTCAGAGCGGGATCGCTAATCATTTGAGTCAGCAGTGTTGGGAAGGTTGATTTGGAAATGTAATAGGTTACAGATTACAAGTTACCCTGTTTAAAATGTAATAGTAGTGTAACTTTTTCAATTACTTTACTAAAGTAATGTAACTAATTACTTTTGAGTACTTTTTGATTACTTTTCTAAATTTGTGAAAATTAAAGAATAATAAATAAAAGCATATACATCAACTTAAATACAGTTATCTAATAAGCATGTGATGTATTCTGTGTAATAAACTCCTGAAATATTGGTGTTTTTTTTGAACTGCTGTCTCTGTATATGATGATAGTTTTCTCAAAATAAGTAAAATGCACATGAAGTGACAGAGCAGTTCTAGAAATTATGTTTATGTGCTCGTGTACTCCTATATTGAGGCAGCAGAGGTTGAAAACACTGCGAGCTTCAGTAGGCCTATCTGTAGAAAATGAAACTATGTCTTTGCCATTCATTTACAGGAGGGGCGGACTGGGAAAAAAATTCAGACTGGAAAATTCAAACTCATACAAACAAATTCATGCACAATTTTTTTTTGTATGGACCTGACATAAAAAAGGTTTAAATCTTTCATTTTGGGACATGCAAAATACTTAAAAGTTCTCTCCTGAACTGCACCTTCACTTCCATTTTTCTCTTCAAGTCTCTTTATTTTGCCGTGTTATCCATCTCTCTCATGAGTTTAATACTCAAGATTGAACAAAACTATACTTTACAACAGGGGCGGCGTTAGGGGTGGGCTAAGGGGGCTGGAGCCCCGAATGTTTTCAGTAAAGCCCCGAATGTTTTTATTACCACCATGCCATCAATGAGTTTTCATGCCCAATAAAGTAATTTATATTAGAATTTAATTAAATAAATAAATATCTTTCGACTCTCACGTCTACAGTGTCTGTCAATTTACGCGTTGTCATTCACACCCGACGAAAACCGCCCACTGAGTCTAGTGTTTCTGACTGACATGTAAACTGGCCAACCATCGATGAGCGTCTGTACAATCCAGCCAATGAAATGAGATCTTTTGGAGGCAGGCGGTTTGTTGCCGTGTAGTAGTTTACTAGATCAGTTTATTTGAAAATTAAAATGGATATTTCAAAATTCTAAAAAAAAAAAAAAAAAAAAAAAAAAAAAAAAAAGGAAGTAAAACACCCCCAGCCAACACTTGAACGCCAAGATACAACAGCTTCAGGTATCTGTAACTTTTAATAATAGTATTATATTTCTTTTTCGGTTTTAAATTTTGTCTGATTTAATGTTACATTTTGAACATCTAACAGTTAACGGTTGCGCAGCACAGTCTTTAGGACACACACACACACACAGAGAGAGAGAGCGGTTATAATGTTTGGTTAGCGCTGTCTGTGGCAGACTTTTCTTGTTAGGGCAACAATTCAATAAATAAGATAATAAAAAAAGACATATTTCGCAAAAGAAATTGTTCCAAACAAAGCATGTTGTTGTGCTCTGCAGCAACACACAGCGGTGTTTATTGAATAAATTTGCTTGAGTAAATGATTCACTGACCCATTCATAAAAAACAGTTGCTTACTTTTTTTCTGAATGAATCATCTGTTTCAAACGAATCCATTGAATAAATGACTGACCGACTCACACATTAAGGCAGTGGCATGCCGCCACCTAGTGGCAAAGTACAGCTCTAATTTTTTTCATCATTTCATATTTCTGTATTCCAAATTTTATATTTGATACATTAGCCTCATAAGATTATTTATGCAATTTGTAAGTGCTGTGTAAATGCTCCTTCAAAAATATAAGTGTATAGAGCCCAGTGTTTATAATTATACTTGGCCTTAAGTGTTTGTGTGTGTGTATTATGTATGTGAGTGTATGTATAACATAAGAATAAGGTAGACTATAAAATGTAATATGTGCATGAAGAATGGTTGCAGTTTTTTTTGTTATTATAGATTCTTTATTCACCTTTTTTTATTTATTCTCACAAAAATCATGCCGTTAAGTGAAGACTATTAAAACAATAATAGAGCTGAGCTTGCTATTTTACCATGTCTTAGAATAAAATGTTAAAAAAACAAATTTAGTTTTTTTTTTGTTTGTTTTGTTTGTTTTTGTATATTTTAAACAAGGTAAATATTTCTGATTTATTAAAATAAAAAATCACATTCCGGTACATGGATTTTTCTGGGCTAAGCCCCAGATCTCCACTCACCCTAGAACCGCCCCTGCTTTACAATACAATACTCTACAATACTACAATATCTTTATAGAAAAATCCTAATACTGTACACGAGTCATGTTTTTCCCTTACAAAAATTAACCATGCTTTTATTAGCCTATATAAAAGTAAAATAACCTTGTTTTGTTTTTTTTGCAAATGGATTTGTATTTTTAAATAAATACATTTTTAAAATAATTTTACATTTTTGGTTACCACAGTTAAACAATAGTAACCATTTTCTCTGGATTTATAGTTAAATATTAAAATGATAATTTTCGTAAGGGTTGTGTTGTTGTCTGTCGTAGCTCCCCCTAAACCTATAAAAAAAATCGGATTTTTTTTTTCAGCTAAATTACTACTGTAACATTACAACAGATAATAATGATGTCCTTTATATAGTATTTTGAGTGATGACTGATGAGCAACGTGCTGCTGCTTGATTAAATAAATAAAAAAACAAAGACAAAAAGTCGCGGGTCATGACTAACAATTCATGATTTATTAGAGATTTAATTATCAAATGGCGGATTCGCAAATGATCGCTTTAGTACATTCGGCGTGCAATTATGCAATAACAATATTAAAATAGACGGCATGATCTGCCAGGCCACCGGGAATTGTCCCGGTTCTCCCGGTGTCCAGTCCGCGCCTGGTTTCCAACACGCAGAATGTGCAAGTCATATATTGCATTTTGGGGCTTAATATTCACAGACACTAGTAGTCCATGTCATGTTTTGATTCAAGTGTACTGACCTACTTTTGATTTAGTCATCCAAAATGTGGCATATTCCGTCCGCGTTAGGCATTCCGTTTTTATGACTGGATTCTACGAACCACACTGTATTTCCGCATCCCGGAAATCGCGAATAATTTGAGTCAGTACGGGAGTTTTGAGCAGGTTCGCAAATCATTTGAGTCAGTTTGGGGATCGCAGATCATTTGAATCAGTTCGGGAGTTCGGAGCGTGTTCGCGAATCATTTGAGTCTGTTCAGTAGTTCAAAGCGGGTTCGCGAATCATTTGAGTCAGTTTGAGAGTTTGGAGCGTGAATCATTTGATTCAGTTTGGGAGTTCGGAGCGGGATCGAGAATAATTTGAGTCAGTTCGGAGCAGGTTCGCGAATCATTTGAGTCAGTTTTGGGATCGGAAGTCATCTGAATCAGTTCGGGAGTTCGGAGCGAGTTTGCGAATCATTTGAGTCAGTTTGGGAGTTCGGAACGTGAATCATTTGAGTCAGTTCGGGAGTTCGGAGCTGGTATGCGAATCATTTGAGTCAGATTGGGAGTTCAGAATGTGAATCATTTGAGTCAGTTCGGAGCTGGTTTGCGAATAATTTGAGTCCGATTGGGGATCGCATATCATTTGAGTCAGTTTGGGAGTTCGGAGCGGCTTCGCGGATCATTTGAATCAGTTCGAGAGTTCGGAGCGGGTTCGCGAATCACTTGAGTCAGTTAAGGAGTTCGGAGTGAGTTCCCGAATCATTTGAGTCAGTTTGGGGTTCGCGAATCATTTGAATCAGTTCGGGAGTTCGTAGCGGGTTCGCGAATCATTTGAGTCAGTTCGGGAGTTCAAAGCGGGTTCGCGAATCATTTGAGTCAGTTTGGGGATCGCGAATCATTTAAATCAGTTTGGAAGTTCAAAGCGGGTTCGCGAATCATTTGAGTCAGTTCGGGAGTTCGGAGCGTGAATCGTTTGAGTCAGTTTGGGGTTCGCGAATCATAGCTGTATATGGATAGGCATTTTTAACTAATTTAGAAGCTAGTTCTAATTACGTTTTCCACGCGTGTTTATGTGTGATATGTGAACTCGTATTTTTTGTTTTAATGATGTGCCTTTTAGCAGTATCAAGTATATTCAAAGACTAAACAAATCGTGCCTAAAAAGTGTATGCATCTAAGCTAATGTAAAGTTACTTGATGTAGAGTGCGCGTGGCGTGTGTGCATTTTGAGTGCGTTCTTTCACTGTATTATTCAGTGTATTCAAATGCATTTATGAATGCATGTGAATGATCACAAAATTCAAGATATGGGGGTTAAAAAAATTATATATTTATATAATTTCATGTAGTTAATCAATATCACACGAAGAGTGCCATTTCACTTTTTCTCCAAAAATCAGGATGATTAAAATGTGATATTAAGTTACTACAAACAATAATTTAATTACAAATACAAAATGATAAGAACCTTTGTGCCAAAAGGGTTCTTTCTTGTCATTATAGAACCTTTTTAGCATAAAAGGCTCTTTGGAGTTGAGTAAAGAACCCTATGGTTCTATATTGAACCCCAATGAACCCTTTTTTTCTAAGAGTGTGTTGTCATAACGTTCAACTTGGAGATTGAAAATGTTTCTTTTTTGAGATCCCAGGAGCCCAAATTCAAACCCAGAACAATAAAACCCACAGAAGAGGTGGGAGTTCAAATGAGGAATCTTTATATTAGCAAACTGCAGGGAGAGGAAGAGTAGATATAAGTCATGATCTGCAAGATCAAGCACAATCTGATGTGATCCGACCACCTCAGAGAAAACCAGTGTTGAGCTGCTGCAAGAGCTTTTGAAGCACAGCTGCTGTGGTCAAAGAGTTCTCGTGTGTTCTGATTGGTGGATGATGATGATGATGATGAGTGGATAAAGACTAGAGCAATCAAATAGTGAGAGAGTGATCTGCTCACCTGCTTATTTTCGTGGATGTATCGACGTGGAAAGCATTTCGGAATGGAAATATTGATATTTTATTTGTTAACGATATACCTTTCTTACCTTAATTTCAGCAAATGTTATGAAATTAGAGAACTAAGCCAATAGTAGCGCTGGCGGTGTCATTTGATTTGGATGGGAACTTCGGATTGTGAATCATTTGAGTCAGTTTGGGAGTTCAAAGCATAGACATGTATAGAAAGGCTAGATGGCTCAAGGCGGAGTCAGCTGTGTCGTCACTTGGCGGCCATCTTAGGTCAGGAGACTGCGCTGCTGCTCCCTGCTGCTGTGGACGGAAGGTGAGTGACATACGCCAACTAAAATGCTCGTAACTTGCTGAATTCTTGACGGATTTACAAACGGTTTGGTTTATTATAAACCTTATTAACGTGGCTATGATTTGTGCTGATGCCGATGTTTAAATTGTAGCTTCACGTTTTGAGAAACGCTTAACATTGCAGCGTAGCTGTGTGTTTCATGGCTGCCCTCTACTCTAAAGTGATACCACAGTCGACATTTTCAATTATTAACAGGTTTCCTGAGACCAACAACGTTTCTTGACAACCTAATCTTTTGTCTAAATGTCATTTTGTGGATGTGGTTGTATTTATTTGCTGGCTAGCAGTGAAGAGGTCATAAGTGAGTCACCAAGCAATTGTAAATTGGTGGGAGAGGCAGGGTTAGTCTTTCGTTTCAACATAGCTTTGAGTTACACATGATTTCCAAGTGGTTTGGTCTCTTAAAAACATATTTACATTTGGATTACTTTGTTGGTTTTTTGTTTACAGAACTTCTGATTACGCTTGTGGAAAATGAGAGGAGGAGAGGGAGGGAGCTGTATTGATTATATTGTATTGATGGAAAGAGTTTTGTGTCCAATTGTGTCTTAATGTTTTTGTTTTTTTTGTATATTTTGTATATTTTTTTTTTGTAAGTTTTTTTCTAATTGTGTGCCTTTGGACCTAAGTAAAAAAACAAAAAACAAAGACCCATCTCTTTTCTCGTTATTTTACAGAATGGCAACTTGAGACAGATTTATATTATACATAAATTTACACATGTATTTAATAATGTAAATATTAATAATAAACTAAATTGCACTATTTCATGTTTCATGTACCTTATAAATATTGACATCATTACTGTGTGTGTGTATGGGTATACCTAGTACTTTACCTGTCTAGTCTACTTAATATACTATTTTCTTAATAAACTCCGTGGCTATAATTTTTCACAAGTATGCAGTTAAATAGCCGCATCCCTGAAGTTTATGACACACCAAGCCGTTTGAAAATCGGTTGAAAATTGAGCAAAATATAGTTATTTCAGCACAACATGCACAATAGACTTTAATGTTATAACTGGACGAGCGGTCCTGTCCTAAGATGGCCGCCGTGTGACGTCGTCGGGTCCCATTGGCTCTCAGCGCCGGTAAGCTATCTAGCCTTTCTATACATGTCTATGGTTCAAAGCGGGTTTGCAAATCATTTTGACTCAAACGAATCATTTGAGTCAGCTTAGGAGCTCGGAGCGTGAATCATTTTTAATCAGTTCGGGAGTTCGGAGCGGGTTTGCGAATCATTTGAGTCAGTTCGGGACTTCAAAGCGGTTTCGCGAATCATTTGAGTCAGTTTGGGAGTTCGGAGCATGCATCCTTTTAGTCAGTTCGGGAGTTCGGAGCGGGTTCGCGAATCATTTGAGTCTGTTCGGGAGCTCGGAGCGGGATCGTGAATCATTTGAGTCAGTTTGGGGATCGCGAATCATTTGAATCAGTTCGGGAGTTCGGAGCGGGTTCGCGAATCATTTGAGTTAGTTTGGGGATCGCGAATCATTTTAAAAAGTGCAGGCATCTAGGATAATGTAAAGTTACATAATGAAGTCATACTAGTGCGCGTGTGCATTTTGAGTGCGTTCTTTCACTGCATTATTCGGTGTATTCAAATACATTTATGAATGCATGTGAATGATCACAAAATTCAAGATATTGGGGTTAAAAAATTTATATATTTATATAATTTTATTTAGTTAATCAATATCACACGAAGAGTGCCATTTCAGTTTTTCTCCAAAAATCAGGATGATTAAAATGTAATATTAAGTTACTAAAAACAATTTAATTACAAATGCAAAATGTTGCAGAATAATATAATAAATGAATGAATAATAGCCTAAAGAACCTTTGTGCCAAAAGTGTTCTTTCTTGTCTTTATAGAACCATTTTAGCATAAAAGGCTCTTTGGAGTTGAGTAAAGAACCCTCAATGAACCCTTTTTTCTAAGAGTGTACTGGAGCAATTCCCGGGAGAGAAGGGAGAAGTCTGGCTTAGTTTCACTTTTAAATCGGTTAAAAATACAAGTAAATAATACAAATTCCTTCAAACTGACAAGCTAAACCAACATATCTGATTATTACAGGGGTTATTTATTATCATAAATAAAAAAAAAGAATAACTATTCATTATTTTTTATAAACTTTCATAAAACCCAATATAGTAATTATGCAAAAACGATCATCTCCTAAATACCATTAAATTTGATCATATTTTAATAGTTTTGCCAATATATTTATCAAGTTATCACACATTACTGAAAAAGTGTAGAAGGGACACTATGATATCTATTTTCATGTTGTGCATATAATATTGCTCACATAAGGACTCATAATTTACTTGCAAAGATACACGTCCATTGTGTAACTGCATCATCTATACATATCATTGTGCTTGGACCCCCTTTGATCACCTTGATTTAAACCACATTGTTTCAGTTACCTTGTGTGTCGTTGCCCACAACACGACGGTGACAGGACTGTGAAATAGAAAACATGGGAAAAATAGGCAGAACTTATTTCGCATCCAGCTAGACAACTCTGTCGTAGCTGTTATCATATCATATATATTTATTAGAAAAGAAAACAGCAAGGGACCATGGAAAAAGACTGTTGCAGGTGTAATTTTTTATTTTTTGCAGCGGGGCAGCTCAAGAATGTTGGCCACACAAGTACTGTGGCTCTTTTGCCCCATGGCAAATTCTAGGCAATTCTAGTATAGTGTAGTATAGGGAAAAAAACTGGTTAAATAACAGATTTTTTTATTAAACTGACAATAATTTCTTTGCATTGAATAAAAGTCAAAAGAGATCAAAAACAGATCAAAGACAATAAAAGTAGTCTATACAATCCAGATTCCACACTGTATCAAGTCTTGTGAAGTCTTAATATTAAAAATCTTTAAGATCCATTAGTTTGCGAAACAGCAACTTTGTACAATATATGTTGACATGCAAATGAAATTTAATTATCATCACATGTGTTTTGCATTGAATAATAATAAAAGATTACCCCTTGATTTCACAGACAATGCTTAAAATTAGTCCCAGACTAAAATGCATCTCTGAGCTGTTTTAACTGAAATAAACTTGACATTGACACAGTAATGTTTTTTATAAGACATGTTTATTAATGTCCTAATTGAACTATGATTGTCTGTGAAACCAGGCCTAAAGGTTTATTTTTGTCTGACATTAATTCTTGTGCATATCTGAAGGGTATTTTTTTCATACAAGTCCGTCTTGAATTTGTCACTGGCCTGACACACCAAGGTTGCACATTTCCTGGGTCTGAGTAACACAGCGTTCTCACAGGACTGAGATACGCTTCATTCAGGCCTGCTTGAGAGCCGCTCCAAACATAGTGCACATGAGAAAGCCATCGCCCACAGAAACATGTCAACATGAAAATGTCTGCTTAAAAATCCAACCCTCGCACAAAGGATCGTGTGTTTAGACCCCAGAGCAACATTTACCTCCATACTGAAAACGTCAAGTCATACAGGAAATGCAGACGGAATCACAGTATCCTGTCATAAGAATGACATATTTTACTGTATAAAGCTCTATATTTTCACACAGAATAATCAAATCAAATCAAATAATCGAATTTTCTTTCGTTTTCATTTTAAGAGTAAAACTCCGTTGTCAAGCACTTTGTTTGCCTTTATTAATATTTTGTCTTCATTTGATTATTAGTAAAACACAACATTTCTAAACTATGTGAAATTTGTGATTTCAATTAATTAGACACACTGATTGACTGCTAAGATTTATTTTATCTACTATGTTTCATTTAACCATTAAAATTGAGTCCAGAAAAATTCAAAAGGATTTTATAAAGGCCTAAATAAAAACTACAATTAATAAAAACAACAAAATTACTAAAAATATTTAAAAGAACTAATTCAAGATAAAATAGAACAGCATCTCAATGATACTAAAATAGCAGTACAGAACATAGTTAATTATTTAGTGCTATTTTGTATTTCATGTTGATTTGATTTCATAATGAACAGCCAATTTGGTTCAGATTCAGTATTTACCTCAATTAACTGCAATTCAGTAACAAACAACATGCTGTGTTGTCTGACTGGTTCAGGAGCAAACTGTGCTCATTAAAGGCAAAAATGGCTGTTTAAAAATCAATACTGGAGGCAAATACGGCACTGTCGTACAGCTCCACTGCTAAAAAATGTATTATGTATACGGAAGATCAGACAATAGCCAGTCATGTGATGATCTATAATGGGCTCTTGCCACAAGACAGCGAAGGAGAACTGAAAAACTTGTCAGGGTCATTAGTGTAGTCCTGGTGCCGTGGGGGAAGACAGCGCCTGCTTAACATCATCCGACAGGAACTTTAAATGGGAGCTTTTGTACATTTGCATCCCTTTTCAGAAGCCCTCTCATGTGGGAGGATGAAATCGCCTCATGCTCTCCCTCAGTAAAACTAGCTTAATATGAGCACACATGAACAGAAAGTTACCATGTTTTCTTTAAGACAAGGTAACTTGTCTAACATGGCATGCAATAATGAAAAGAAACATGCCTTTTTGAATGTGTATATATATATATATATATAAAACATATATGTCTTTAGAGATTTACAATGATATAGTACCATGGTAATTTTGAAGAAGCCCTGGTTTTTGAATATGGCAATCATTTAGTACTATGATACTGCACAACCTTGACTTTCAATCGACTCATAATTAGATTTTTTTTTTCTTTATTTCTTCAAATACATTATAATGAGCCACAGGTCCAGATGTGTCTTTTTCTCTGACCTACAACACCTCCTACTGTTCTAATGTGAGCATAACAGAGTTTGAACACTGGCTGTTCGAAACAGCATACTACTTCATTTCTGCAGTATGAAGCCAATACTCTAGTATGAATTTTCTGTGTAAAGGAAATATCCAAAATGCGCTACAGAGCAAAACATTCTCAATGCATTGACACAGCATTGTCAGAAGAAAAAAATAATAATTAGCTGTTTATTTACTCACCCTCAGGACATCCAGCATGTAGTTTTCCTTCTAAGCAGGAACAGTAGCCTACAAAAGATTCAGCTGAAACCAAACCACGGTTTTTGATGATTCATAAAAGTCGAGGGTAAAAAAAAAAAGGCAGATCCAAAAACGCAAAAAATGACAATATATATAATGTTCCTGAAAATATATTAAGGTCTTATGAAGTGAAACGTTCGGTCTGTATATGAAACTTACACATTATTTACAACAGTACTACCTGAGTCAAAGTCAGGTAAATGGCACGTGCGCGCTCACGCGTTCTCTCATATGACGTAAGCACCTACGTGAACTGCAGCCATGCTGTTTTTGTTTTTTATTACTTGAAAGAACATACAAAATACCAAGTAAACAGCAATAATAAAACTCTTAATACATTTCCAAGAAGTCCAATAGCAGCGCAACAAAGACATACATATAAACAAAATAAACATAATCAGAACTTTAAGAAAGAAATATATATAAATAAATACAGAAATAAAATACTATACAAGGACCCTTAATCATCAAAAAATAAATTTAAAAGATTACACAGTTTATTTTATTTTTATTTTTATGACACATGAGTTTTAAGGATTTGAAGAAGACAATTAAATCTATCTGGAAAAGTGGGGTTTATTTATGAATGACAAAAACACAATATTGTTAACCCAAAATTCACCATCACAATTCCAAGAAAAAGACAATATTTTACAGTTTTAAAATCAAAGTCAGGTAGCATAGAGGTCGTCCCAGAATCTTTTAAAGATAATTTGCATAGCTAAAACAGATGTTCCAATGACTCTGTGTAATGAGGTGCACTGATTGCAAGCCAAATTAACTCATTACATTACGTAAATAATAAAAAAATCTATACTTTTGGTAGAAGTGGATAAATCTTGTTCTTATTCGAACCACTTTATCTTCAGGAGAATCCGAAACAAGGGGTCTCTTCTTTACTTTAAAAGGGAAGATCAGTGTGTTTAAATCCTTATTCTTTCCGCTCTGCTCCCAGAGATGATTAGATTACCTAATCTTGGTATCACACCTTTAATAAACTGAACCAAACCAGCAAGGAACAGCTTTCACCAAAGACACATATTATTCCTGAGTACAAGTAATATTGTATTTTTCACAAATTAATCATAACTAAGGAAGTTACCATCCCCATTCATAATGTGCACAATGGACAAGATACCTTTGTCCATCCAGCCCTCAAAAACAGCAAATTTCCTTTTAATAAGGATACACGATTATTACTCAAAGAACAACTATGTGGGGAAAAGTTGTGTTTTTGTTTAAGTTTGATGGCTAATTTTTTTGATTTTAGAAGAGAAGCTAAACCGAACAGAATGTTTATTGCTATAAGGAAGTCTTGGAGCCACCTCTGCTTAAGGGTACCATTCATATCATCGAAATCAATTATGTTCAACCCTCCCTCGATGACTCACTTCACTACATCTGACTTTCTTATATAATGCTGCTTGTTTTTCCAAATAAATGTATACTGAGTTTGATAAATGTCATGTGTCCACCTATCAGATACTCAAAGAAAATGCTGGTTAAATCAACCTGGAAAGTACTTCGGATTTCGGTATGAGAATTCTGCCAAATATACAGATATCTCTTTGTAACCATCTAATTAAAATGTTTGTACTTTTTGTTTCATATTATCAACCAAATATTTTTTTCTCTAATTTTAGAGTCTTAAGTAATAACAATTTACCTTTTTTTAATGAAATATTAAACGATTGAGATCCAGTGTGATTATGAAGTGTCAATTGCAGACAAGAAGCTATTGAGAAACCAATGAGACACCAGATTAACGGCACGTGGAATCTCCTCTTCTTCACCAAGAAACAGGGTGGTATCATCTGCTAGTTGACTTATTAATAGCGGATTCCCTAAAACACTAAAAGGCCTGATATCTTTACAATTTTTCACATAAATTGCAAACAGTTCAGCTATTAAAATGACTTGGGATTCCCTTGACTGCAGCCATGGTTTATGTGTGTGTGAAAGGTGGCTTGGATTTAGTAAAAGCAGTAGGCTTGTATTGTTAATTATTGTCTTATACTTAAAAAATACATTTAGTACTACAAATTTTTGTTGGTGTGTGTATAAAAAAAGGAAATCATCTAAATTATTTTGAATTCATTTACTTTTCATCAGAGGAAAATATTTAGGTAATGTAATGAACTAGGCTTACATAAGGTAACTAAAATCACCAAATCACCAGCTTTGTCAAAGACATTAAGCAAAAATGAAGTCAACATCCCACTGGATCTAATTCAATGGCATTCAGACAAGTGTGATTTAAAGGGATACTTCACCCCAAAAATTTACTCAAGTTGTTCCAAACCTGTTTGAGTTTCTTTCTTTTTTTGAACATAAAAGAAGATATTTTGAAGAATGTAGGTAATCAAACAGTTGCTAGTCCCCATTGACCTCCGAAGCACCCCCCCCCCCCCCCCCATACTATCCACCTTTTTCCTGAACATGGAAAACTTGTCTGCCTCAAAATGGAAAAACTTAAGATTTCCGGTCTCTGGTGTTTACAGCTTAACCCTTCGCATGTGTTTATATTAAGTTATTCAAAAAATGTCAGTTTAATTAATCACTTCAACCGTTTTGCTCCATTTTAACATGGATTTCTATGGAGACTGGAACATGAGAGCATCCAAACTAAAGTTAGAATCCATCATGATGGTGCTCCTTGGAAAAAGTTGGATGTTACACATGCATGCATACATACATAAGAGTCAGTGGGGACCATTTTATTTTTGGGCAAACTATAAATTAAAAGTGTCTAAATACTGATGGGATCACTATATATCACAATAGCATCGGATTACCACAGGACATCATTAAAAAAAAGGGCAAATACATAAAACAGATGGGTTTGTGAGTAATGTGTTTTGACATTGAACAAGCTGTACTGGCTTTTGTTCACAACTGTATTTTATTGCAACAATCAAAGACATTAAGAATGATGAATTGTGTACATATCTTCCATGAGAAACGTTCAGCTTGTCATAACAACACTCACAGACATGAATCAAGATCTATATCACTTGGTGACGAGGCAGGCAAGGCAATTTATAAAAACAAAGCAGAACTGCAACGCAAGAAAAACATTGTGACCTAAAGTTTAATTTAGAATAAGAATAATTTAGAAAAGAGCACCTCCCTCTCGATCTGCTGTGCACACAGAGAGTTTTCCTTTATTTTCTCAACTGTATTGTATTGTTTCTGGTGAGACCCCCTGCATGAAAACTGTGGGACAAAGTAGGAATGGACAGTTTGAAATTTATAGAAAAAAATGAGTGAATTCAAATCACATCAAAACCCTACAGGACTGCGCACCACGGTCAAAAACACCAGTTAAATTTATTTATTTTTTTGCTTTAAACATCTCCAAAAAGGCAGTTAAATAATACTGAGAGAAAATAACAGAGTGCAAAAATGTGAGGAAGACAAATGTGAGGGACTTTCAGGAAGCGTTGAAACACTGACCTGAAACCGAAATCATAACATGCATAGAAAAAAAATACAAATAAAAAAAATAATCCAACTATCAAGTTCAATATAAAACAACATTCTAAAAACTTGTAACAAATCAGGCATTTGTGGAAGAGTTGACACTTTTTGCAAAATGTAAAATGTAAATGTGGTTTGAATCCTAAACAATAAATAACTCATCAACTCTTCCTACAAGGAAAAAACAACAAACCGACATGGAGACAGCACGTTAAACACGAAACCATACAGGCAGAAGTTGTGTGCTGTTCTATCCAGAATGCAAACAAATAATAACATTAAAATGTTGGATCATACTACCTAGCTAACACAACGTAATCAGAACGTTCTGGCAAGTTTCTTGTCTCGAACAAAGCATTCATTCAAAGTGGTCTTTAATAATGTTCTTAATCCTTAACCCAAAAAACTTTATTTATACATAATTCCTGGAACGTTTTTCTAAAACATTTCAGTTCCACATTTGTCTAACATTTTTTTAACCGTTACTTTAAACTCGCTCGTTTACACCCGAAACATTAACAAAATGTTTGTGTTCTTTTTATTTTTAAACGGTCCATTTTTAATATTCAGAGAACAATAACTAAATGCAAACATTCACAAAACGTTCTTAGAACATATTTTTGTTAGCTGGGTAGTTCCTGTCCTTGGACCGCAATTTACTTGGTTAGCCGAATAAGTTTCAGGACCACTTGGCCAGAAACAACAGGGTTTGTTTTTTTAAAGCATGCATTGCATGTTTAAGTCACATTTATCAAGGCATTAATAAATACAGTAATTTAGCGTTTTAATCCAATTGCATGTAAAAAAAAAAAAAATCCTAATTTAAAAATTCTGACCAAATAACAAATAAGAAAAATACATTATTTCCAGTTCATTCCTCACATGAGAAATGAAAGGTTGCATTGTATTTTGTGATACAGTACACAGTACAGTATGCTCTGTTGCATAATGCACATTTTGCATGTAGTAGGTCGTTCTATGCATACTGAAACCCCTCACTATGCGCGGTATACATACTGAAGAATTAGCAGTATTCTGTGCTGAACGTAGTCAAGTGAAATAGCACAACATATCTGATATTACAGTACCAATGCCAAGTCATCCTGAAACTTATTCATCTAAGAAAGTTGCACCCAAAAACAGGATGCTAGAGTTAAAAGGATGGGTGTTAGGGGTGGATGAATGGACAGAAGTGTAGGAGGAAGTAGAGGTGTGCTTGTTGGGACGTAGTCCAGACGTCTGGACGGATCCCGGAGGAAAAGCCCAAGTTTCTTTAACCCCCATCCCATACCATCCTTTTATCTCTGTAATGAGTAAATTATTTTATCCCAGGCTGGTAATATTGGCCCTGCCACCTGGGGGCGCAACAATGCGCTGAGTGGTACGACGAGGAATGTTGTCGTCAATTTGAGCCCCTGTGAAATGATGAAAGCAAATGAAAATAAAACAGTTGGCAAAAACAGAGTGGGCTTATGCTCTATATATTATAAAAGTATTACGTGAAAAAGTATGCAAGAATAAAAAACTGATCAATCAATCAAACAATCAAGCAGTTGAGATTTGCTGTATAGTACATATCGTAACATGTGAGTATACTGTAGCCATGAGGAAAAAAGGTGGCCAATGGACGTACTTATATGTCCAACTTCGCGATAATATGGGTCAACAAACACATAACCGAGATTTGTACATATTTTATGCGAGTACTAATTAAGTTAATACTGCATAAATATGGTTTTCAGTTGGGTACACAAGTGTACTGAACAAATACAGTGTTTTTTAACCACTGCACATGCAGAATTTCATTTATAGAACTCTTAGTTTTAAATATCTTAATTTAATCGAATAAATCCCAAGATCCTTTTTTTTTGTCTATGCAGTTTCAATTGCATTTGTGCCTCCCCCAATAATCGCAATAAGCTCCTTAAGAAATGTTTAATTTTAACTGGATTTCATTTAAGACAGAGTCACAATTTGTTAATAAAAAAAGAAAACAAAAAAAAAGCAGTTTTATAGTTTATCCCCACTGCTATACCAAAAACGTACTGAACCATGACTTCAAAACTATCATTTTTGTGTACCATTAAAACCCTAGTATATATATATTATATATATATTGCATAATGCCAAAATAGAATGGCAATGTGCCATTCTGAAAAGTTCATTAGTAGCAAATGATATATGTTTGTTTCACAAATAAGAATAGGATATTTAGTTGTATACGCACCAGATAGACTGAATCCAGACTGATGCAGGTTGCGAACCGGTTGAGGAACGTGTTTTACTGGAGAAGTCTTTCCGGAGGTGACAGGGGTCATGACCTTAGGTGTCACAGTGACCTCACACACCGGGCCGTCATACAGACCTCGCGGGACTCCACACAGCTCAGCAAGCTGCGATGAAAGATGCCATCATTTGACAAATTTCTAATCATTTATGACTATTTAAACTGCGAGTCTTTTGTGTGTACAGTATATGCATCTATGTATGTGCATATACCCTGCTTCGGGCCTTTATCCTCTTGTAGACGTAGTCTGGGAAGGGTTTACGGCTGATGTAGCGTCCAGAGCCCTCAGTGGTGTGGAGGTTCCCGTCCTCCAGGACGATCTTGCCCTGGCTGATCACCACCAGAGGAGCTCCACGCACCTCGATCCCCTCAAAGATGTTGTACTCCACTGCCTGAGAAGGACAGAATGAGGCAAGAGCTCTCATCTTTAACCAGTACACTGCTTTAAAGTCTGTCTATAGCTGAGCATTTGAGGCTCTATATCATGGAGGGCCAATGCACTGCAGAGTTTAGCTCCAACCTCTGATCATACTCACATACCTGTGATTTTCTAATGATCCTGAAGATATTGATTAGCATGCTCAGGTGTGTTTGATTAGGGTTTGAGCTAAACTCTGCAGGAAAGTGGATCTCGTAGGCCAGATTTGAGGATCACTGCTCTATACTTTCAAAACAATCTGTAGCACAGAGTAATTAAATAGTAAAAAACCTAAAACATTAAGAAAAATAAATAACCCGATTCACTACTGATCCAAGGTTTGGGGTCGGTAAGATTTTTTAATGTTTTGAAAGAAGTCTTTCATGCTCACCAAGGCTGCATTTACTGAAAAAAATGATTCATTGAATTTACTAAAAATAATTTAGTTTGAGAAGCTTCACTTCAAATCAAATTTATTTAAATGTAGCTAAAATAAATTGAATGCAACCACTTACCATAAAATTTTTTTTTTAGTAAATTAAAAAAAAAAAAAATTAAATTTTTTTTTTTAGCACAGTTGTATTTTCAGCATCATTACCCAGTCTTCGGTGTCACATGATCTTCAGAAATCATTCTGTTTTGCTGCTCAAGGAACATTTCTGATTATTATCAATGTTGAAAACTCTTCATATTTTTTGTGGAAACTGTGATACTATTTATTGTGGATTTTTTTAATGAATAAAAAACTCAAAAGAATAGCATTTGTTTGAAATAGAGGTATTTTGGTAAAATTGTCTTTTTATGCATACTTACTGAATAAAAGTACTAATTTCTCTGACTGTTGAATGGTAATGTACATTAACATATCCCAGAGTTCACAGCCCTCAGATAATTGACTCTTTCTATATTGACCGCATCTGTGTCTCATTCCGGTCTAATTCATTCAGCACAGATCGCAGCATCAGCCTTACTGACAAACAGGAGCAGACAGAGCGAGTGAGTCAGCAGAATACCGAAACAGCTCAGAGCAGAGGATGATGGGAGTCAGAGCTGGTCCAGACCTAATGGTTTAACCCACCCACATCATGGTCCAGTTAAAGTGCATCCAGATGCACATACAGCCTGTGAGGCCCTAATCTAACATTCAGACCCCAGAGCTTCCTTCTCAGCTAGCAAACACGATTACATGATTAAACTCTTCTCACCAGGTGGTGGCTCTTAGCAGAGATGATTTTGGTGGCGTCGGGGTCCCAGAGCACCAGGTCGGCATCAGAGCCCACAGCGATGCGGCCCTTCCGTGGGTACAGGTTAAAGATCTTGGCAGCGTTGGTGCTCGTCACGGCCACAAACTGGTTTTCATCCATCTTACCTGTCACCTGTGAAGCAGAACATTCATCTTAAGGACAGCGTCAGAACTTTTTCAGGCAATGATTCAGTAAAAGTGAATGATACGGTATTTGGTATAGCTTATGAAACAGATGCCTTTATTTCTTGGCATTTTATTTTTAAAATGTTGGGATTTTTTTATTTGTAAAGTGAGTATTTTAGGTGAAAATGGTTCAATGAAATGTTGTCAATGAAGTATGGTTATTATTTATTGGAAGGTTATCTAAGGTTATTGCTAAGGATTAATGGACATATCAGAAAATAATAAATAGATTCAATGTAAAAAAAAAATTTATAGATTTATCGTTCATCAAAATAAAAATTTTCTACAGCCCTAAAACAGATTACTTCAAAAAATACAATGAAAAAGTATTTTGCAGTTATAATAATAACAACATGTACTATTATCTTTTTTATTTGAATAATAATTTAATTTTAATTGAAGTAATAATAATAAATCATTGAAAATATATTTATATTATTAGTGATAAATTATATTAATTGTTTGATTAATTAACTATATATATATATATATATATATAAAATTAAAATAATTATTTATAAAATCTAAATATATTTTTTTTATACATTTATTATAATATAATGTACTATTTATAAGAAAATAAATAATACTATTTATATAACAATACAAATAAACCAGTTCATAAAAAATAAGAAATGCATAAACTCCTCACGTCTCATTTAATCTGGATCTGTAATAATATTAATAGACAGATAAAGCAGATGAATGATCTCTCACCACACACTTGTCCCAGATGATGGACATTCTCTCCTCAGTACCGTTAGTTCCCTCTGGGATGAGGGTGAAGTTATCTTTGCCCACGGCCCTCTGGGAAGTGTTGAAGGTGCAGTGAGCACTGCCAGTCACCTGCAGATCACCACTGCACAGGAAACAACACCAAACACTTACAAACAGTATTGCTTTTGCACATACAGAAGCAATATAATGTGTTTTTCGTGTGTTTTTTGGCAGTGTAAATACCATAGTATTCTTAAAAACAAACAAACAAACAAACAAACATGAAAAGCATGTGTAGCATATACCAATCATTCAGTAACACAGTATATTGATAGCTGACAAAATGCTTTTGGAAAGTAGTGTGACTACTCCATCTAAACTCTCTAAACTACATCTAAACATATTTAGCTATTATTTGATAATTATTATACATGGCATTTTATGGCTGCATATGAATTGTGAGACTAAATTAAATATTTATACTTTTAAAAATGTATTTGTAATACCACATAAACATTTAAAATGAATTTGAAAAGGCAAAAAGTTGATTAAAAATACATACAGCTAATTATTTGTTTAAATTATTTTACATGCAATTTTATCACTGAGACTAAATTAAATATGTATACTTAAAAAATAAATGAACACCACTTAAATATTTTAAATTAAAGAGAGTTGATCAAGAATATTAAAAAAAGAAAATGTGATCATTTACAAGTTACGATTTTCCTTTTCTTTCATATGCATCTTATTATATTTGTTTATTAAAAAAACACCATGGTATTACCATTGGATACCATCATTTTACCATGGTGTTATTTTAGTATCATTAAGATAATATTTATATTGTATCAATACTTTGAATTTGTTTTAAAATTTCTTTCATCTTAATTTTAGTCATTCTGACTTGTGTGTGTGTGTGTCTGTGTTTGTCATTTTCATAACTATATATTTTTTTATTAATCTATCTCATCAGTTAACATTTATTTCAAGAAACAATTTTCTTTGTTAAGATTTAAGTTTTACTGAACTATAATAACCCCAAGAATTTCTTCCACAGTATGTGTTTGTATAATTTCAACTCATTAAGGGAATTCTTTAATTGTCATTTGTAGAGTATCTTAGTTTATCATTAGAATAAGTAGAGAGAAAAGCTCTTTTTTTTGTGTAATGGCGCCCACTAGTGATCACCCATAACTAGTCTTCCCTTTTCAATCAGTGTAACAGATGACATACAGTAAGTGTTTGAAAGCTAAACCCTTCTCTGCACACACTCACTGTAGTCCAAATAGCCCCAGTACTCTATATCCCATAATGCACTGCTAGAGCAGCTGCGGACACACACCAGGCCAGCAGGGAGTTGAGATAGTCCGGGGTGGTGGGGTCGGGGCTGAGGGGTGGAGATGTGATGTAGGCTGCAGCTTTGGCCCAGTTCTTGCTCCAGTAGTGAGTGCCATCTGTCCCCAAACTGGCTGTGATAGGTTCCCCGTACACCACGGTACCTGTGGAGAAACAGACACTGGGTCAGAGTCACTAGACCGGTTTTAAGAGCTGTTTCAAGACTAGATTTGAGAGCTACTTCATTTAGCTGTATAACATCTTCTAAAACCAAATAGGTTAAGATGTGATCAAGACGCCTTTAAAACCAGCCCACTGAACTAAAAAAAAAAAAAAAAGAGATAAAATCTTGAATACAATGAAGAAAATGTCAATTAGTGTAAAAAGACTAAATATACGTACACATATTTTTTAAGTACAATGTATAAAAACGAGTAAATTAATCTTGTTTTAAGCATATTTAGACATTTTTACCGGACTTTTTATAAGGCAGAGTGATAAAAACACCAACAGAGTCCCTGCTAAATAAAACAAAACAAAAAAAACAATACCCACCCTCATGGACTTTGTATTGGTTACAATGGGGATTGTATTGGTTTTAATGGAAACTGTAATGGTTTCCCGTGAGTCTCTGCTGGTAATTCTATTGGTGACATGTTCAAACCACTACGTCCTAATGGAATATGGCCCAAAACACGCTTCGCAATCAAAAATAACCTAAAACAAGCCCATATCAAAACTCAACATCCCATACCTAAAATACATAATTTACAGTCACTCTTATGCATTATACACAATTTCAACTTAAAAAACCACTAGTAGTAATCATAAACAGTATGATTTCATAAAGGCACTCAAAGGTTCCTCCCTCACAAAACTCATAATCCAGCAGTTTTATCTATGGTAGAATGTTAAATATTTCAATACACGCATTTCAATCAATTGCAACTTATGCAATATATATAAAAATCATGGGAAAATGTAAATCACTCTTGTAATGGTATTTGTAGAGGACACTGTTAGCACCTCTGTTTTTTTTAAGCAGGGTGACGTTATCATAGTGCTCAGCTTACGCTTTTTGTGCCAATAAGCAGAAAAAAACAGATCAAACACAAATTTGTGGTAAAATAGTTAATTTTAAATCATTTTTCAGTATTGATCAAAATGCATTTCCCTTGACAAGTCCTATAGCTTTACCCACGCTAAGTGTTAGCCTAGCTTAATAACACACCATTTCCATAATAGTAATTTCACTGCAAAAAGGATTTTGTTACGTTCATGTAGTATTTTTGTCTTGTTTTCCATTACATTTTAGATTTAAAAATACATTAAATCAAGATACAGTTACTAGACAAAAAAAATTATGAAGATAAAGTCTTGTTTTAAAAAAAATCTATTAAGAAACTTAATTAAAAGTGAAAACAAGATTATTTTTTTTAACCTACCGACAGATATTTTCTCTTGTTTTAAGCATAAACTCAATTCATTTAGCTTTTTTTCCCCCCAGATATATATTATATATCACACATATATTATATCTTAAGTCATTTTGCTTCTCTAGTAAATATAATTTGATTTATTAATGTTTAGATATTTGTAGAAATCAAGACGAAATATTATGTAAAAACTTTTTTTCAGTGTAGTCAGTATCACATGTCCTCGAGTTACAGTAGGAGTGTGTTGACAATTTGAGAATAAAACCCATGGGCCATTCTCCAAGCCTCTCTGGGTGATTTAGTGGGATGTCAAACATCTGATGTACCTTTTTTCCTGGCCTGTGCGATGACATCAGCAGCGCTCTTGCTCATCAGTTTGGTGATGTAGAGCGGGCAGTTGATCTGATTGGCGACGGTCACAGCCCGGTTGACGGCCTCGGCCTCCACCTATAAAACAACGGCCGACACTCACTGACCTTCAGCTGAAATTACAGACGCAGCCGCTGTAAAGTGCCTCTCAGCACCTCCTGAACGCTGACTGCACTTTTTGTGCGGCTAAAGGTTTCTGGAAGGCTGATGTGCCTGCAATACCAATGATCAATGAGTCTGGCAGCAAAAACAGTGGGAAAGTGGAAAGTCTGAAATCCCTTGATCCCTAAAGGGAAATAAACCATACATGTGTTTTGTAGGTTATTTTGGAAGCGTTCTTGAGTCTCGATGTACTTGGAAGGCCGATGATGTGCTAAAAGCCCTTCCATGTGATGCACAGCTGTAATTTTGCAGTGTGAATGTGTTGTGATGGTCAGTTTGGCGTAGTTTGATGTGCATGTAAAGCGTTTTACCTCCTCTGGGTGGCTCAGGACATGTCCCTCTGGACCAGTGATACCCAAACCCAGAATCCTTTTCTGCTCCTATAAACAAAAGAGAGCAAAAGAGGTTTATAGTTTCAATTTTTAAGAGTTTTTTTTGCATTGAAAAATTACTGTGATGACAATTAAGCACATTTGACCCCAGATTATAATAACTGTAATGGAGACATTTTACTCTACATTTATTCTCTACTTTACTTCGACTTTTTTTTTATGATTTTACATTTAAATCAGTATAAAAGCAAAACAACAAATACTTTGTTATTTATACTTTTTTGTCACTTGCATTATATATATATATATATATATATATATATATATATATATATATATATATGTGTGTGTGTGTGTGTGTGTGTGTGTGTGTGTGTGTGTGTGTATAAATAATTTTTTTTCATGTTTTTAAAAGATATCTCGTGTTCACCAAGCCTTCATTTACTGTTTCAAAAATGAAGGAAATAAACAAAAAATAAATAAATAATGTAAAAAAATGCAATATAATATTTTTAGCATATTAGAATGATTTCTGAAAAATTTAATAAATGATAGAAATAATTATTAAATCTAAAATGAAATATATCAACATTAACTATAAAATATATATATAAACTGAAAAATGATTTAACTTGTAATAGTATTCATACACACACACAAACACACATACACACACAAACACACACACACACACAAACATTATATATATATATATATATATATATATATATATATATATATATATATATATATATATATATAAATATAAATATATATACACACAAACACACATAAAATCCTAACATCAGTTATTTATATTTATTTATATACTTAAGAATTTTTATTAATTTCCTATTTATTCTAATGATTATTTATATTAGATATAATTTTTAATTTTTTTAGATTAATATGAAATTCATAAAAAAAAACCTAAAAACAAACAAAGTTCACCTCAGCAATGATGTCCCCGTTCTCTGCGTGCACCTGGGCGATGGCTCCCAGGTCCCTGATCACACTGAACACCTCATACATCTACAACAGACAAGAGGAACAGCACTGGGTGTGTTTTCTGTGTTTATGCAGTGCAGTTTGTTTTATCATCTGTTCTGGATCTAAAGCAACAGGAAATGTGGTGAACATCAGAGCGAACAGCACTGTTCCCCGGTGAACATCAGCCATGCACGTTCAAATCATGGAGAACTCATCAGGACTGCTCTCTCAACATACCAAAAACACAAAAATCTCTGCTGATTTAGTATCCAATCCATCTTTATCAGGATAATTAAAAGAATATGTATGAGAAATCATCCATACCTGGGAGTCATTTAGCTGGAAAATGTCTTTGTAGGCCAAGTAGACCAAGAAAGAGTTAACACCTGGGAGAAAAAATTAAAAACAGGATGCAAAACATCAGACATGGACGTGCATATAGACAGCAGGAGCTGCTGGAACAAGCAAGGCTGAAGTAAAGGGGTTATGGACTCTGAGAGCTTAAAAGCAGAAATATAATGCTTTTAAAAGCGCATGTGATTATTCTTTTCTTGAAAATGTGTGTATTTTGAACCATAAAGTGCCAAAACCATCACTTTCATGTGGGAATACTGTTCTAGGTGTATAAACTTCATTGATATAACTGCTGCACTGCAGTGTTAATTTGATAGTGTTAACAGATGATTTCTCCAGGAATATATAATGAGTTTAGAAAGATTGCTTCATAAATGTATTGCACTGTAACTAAACCCATTCCATTTTAGTTGACTTAATCTACTGTACATTTAGTTGACTAAAACTAAAACAATTCAGATGACTAAAATATGACTAAAACTAAATGGCATTTTAGTCAAAAGACTATAACTAAATCAAAATTTGCTGTCAAAATGAACACTGCTGCATTGTGATGTTATATCCCGACACAGTTCAGTATTGCACTGCATTTGACATTTTACTTGTTTTTCTTTTTGCTTATTCTGAGTTATTCATAGTATATTTATAGATCCTTTGAGAATGTGTGCAATTTAAGACATAAATTGTTTAAATCATTAATTTTCATGTGAAAATAGTTATTTTTTATATATTATTTATTTTATTTGATAACAAATTAACTATTTTTTGTTGTAAAAATTCATTATTTTATGATTTTCATGTAATGTTTATATGAAAATATAATATTAGGTTATGTTATAGTTTAATAAACTTTTTTACATAAATATATATTTTATTTATCATTTATTTAGATTTATTTTATCTAAACTATTTTACTCTTTGTCTATTCTAAATTATTCATTATATTTGTTTCCTATATTTATTCTCAAAGACGAATGTAATGTACAAAAAGACTTTCATGAAATGTTTTTAAATTCAACTGCCTAAATGATCCCTTTTCACATGAGAACACTGTTATAGGTGGATAAAGTAGTTAATAATCACTGATGTAACTGCATTATTTAGATTTTTCACATGAGCATTTATTATCACTCAAATCTCATGTTAACACATAATGTTGATACGTGTATTTTTCAAAGGAAAATCTGTCAAAGAAGTTAAAATGATCTTCTGTCAATTAATATTACCACAAATGCACAGATCAACTGATCTAACCTAAGCTTTCATTTTTGTTGCACACATGCAAAAGTGTGTAAACTCCAGAAGAACATACCGTGATCTTTGACCAGCGCCTCGAGCTCGTCCTGCATGCCCTTGTGCCACTCTGTGATGTCCACATGAAGAGCGTAATCGCAGCAGGACTTGTGGTCGGCCCACTCCCTCCACTGGTTAAAGGCAGCGATCAGACTGACGCCCGGCTCTAGGACCACATGATCCACTGAAAACACACACATACAAATCACTGTTTAGTGAAGCTAAATACTTGCATTGAAGATATTTCAATATATATCTGACCCTGGACCACAAAACCAGTCTTACGTGTCAATTTTTGGAAATTGAGATTTATACATCATCTAAATAAGCCAACATACAACTATTATAAAATCTGGAATCTGAGGATGCAAAAAAAGTTGTCCAAATGAGCTCTTGGCAATGCATATTACAAATCAAAAATGAAGTTTTGATTAAGTTATGGTAGGAAATTTACAAAATACCTTCATGGAAAATGATCTTTACATAATATCCTAAAGATTTTTGACATAAAAGAAAAATGGATAATTTTGACCCATACAATGATTTTTTTTTGGCTATTGCTAAAAATAGACCTCAAGACTGGTTTTGTGGTCCAGGGTAAACACGTCATTTGTCTTGCAGTTTTTAAGCTAAACTATCACAGAGAACGTCTTGGGGTCAGTATCATTTTAGTATTATATTCATATACAATTACAGTATTTATGAAAACTTTGAATTTTTGTATTTTCAGTTTTCATTTTGAGTTCCAATAACATTGTTTTATGCTTTTCAATTTGACTATCACCAAAAACATATTTGATGTGAACCATTTTGTTCTCTTTCCAAAGGAACTGGATGCATTAAACATCATGTACAATTTTTTATTTAGAAGCAAATTACTGCCGAAAAATCATAGAAATGAATCCTGTTAACTATACAAAAATCATGAAATTGTAATTCATAATGTTAATATTCTGATAACTTTAAATAGCTTATATATGATTAGATAGATAGATAGATAGATAGATAGATAGATAGATAGATAGATAGATAGATAGATAGATAGATAGATAGATAGATAGAAAATAAATTGACCAGGATTTAGACATACTGATCATAGTGGTGCCACCAGCGAGAGCAGCTCGTGTGCCCTGGTAGAAGTCATCAGCTGCTATCATTCCTCGGTCAGGCATCTGGAAGCGTGTGTGAACGTCGATGCCACCGGGTATCAGCATCCTGCCGTGGGCGTCGATGGTCTTCACGCCACCAGGAACTATGAGGTTTTCACCAATTTGCCTGGAGACAGACAAAAAAGTTTCACAAAGGTCATCTCTACTGTCGGTGGTTACTTATAAAAATAAGACAACATAGAAAAATAATGACATCAAATAATAAAAAAAAAACACTTGCTTGATGACTCCATCCTCCATATAGATATCGGCATGAAAAGACTGATCATCATTCACTATCTTTGCTCCTTTAATTAGAAGTCGGTCACTCTGTGTGTGTGTGTGTGTGTGTGTGTGAGAGAGAGAGAGAGAGAGAGAGAGAGAGAGACAAGAGAGTTAAACAAAAATGCATTTATTCCCAGTGCCTGAATACATCCATTTATACAGTAGTTTGACTAACTCGATAGGTATCACAAGCTATCAGTTTAAGCACAGAAACACTTGTACAATATGAAAAAAAAATGCATGTGGATATTTCATAGTAACATTTCACTTTTTAAAGCTACATCTTATTCTCTACACACAAAATTAATTTTCTAAGCGTTCAAAAAAAAAAAAGAAAATAAATATATATAGAATTGTTTAAAATGTTGTTAAAAATGTACATGTATCCATATATTAATATAAATAATTGTTATTCATCTGAAATATTAGTAAGTTAGATCAGTAAGTGAGTCATTTTTGCATTTAAATGCAATTATGACACCAAAATCAGCAGTGGTCCTACAATTTCATTGTATGCAGAAAAATACAATGAAAATAAAGTGTTCCAAAAACCTTGTAATAAGTGTTGACATGAGCAATGCTGAAAAACAAAGTGATTTGATTTGATTGGATAAATGTCTAGGCATGCCAAGGCCACTGTAGGAAACTGTAAATGAGATGCAGCTGTAGACTGGGGACAAACTGCACGGTCAGAATCCTGTTATAAACCACACAGCACACTAAAACATGACCGGCAAGCACTGGACATCAAGTTCAATCAGAGCTGAAGCATAAAGATCACTGAGGCACATTAGAGAAACAGTGATTCTTATCGTACTAAATCAATTCTGACATGCCATCATAAGCCCAAACATCATTTCAGGACGCCGCCATCGACTGCAGCCCACATGCGTCCCTCCTGTTCAGACACGCAGTGCACAGAACTGCACAGAAATATGGTGCACATTCAGTTTCACCTTACTGCGGTAAAAAAGTATCTGATGTCATAACACTGTCGTGATAGCGGAGTCTGTCTCAGTTTGTTCTGTTTCTTCATGTTATTTCAGACGGACGGGATGATGATCAGATCAGATCTCTGCTGTCAGACTCCTTGTGCAAACAAAAATCTCACTGGGTTATTACAATTAATGGGGAAAAAATAATGTTTGGAAATGTAAACTAATATTCATTACTTACACACTACAGCAAAAAATAGAAATAACTGACTTAAAACCATTTTTTGTTGCTGAAAATACTAGTGGCCTAAGACTTTACTGTATATATATATATATATATATATATATATATATATATATATATATACAGTACAGACCAAAAAAGTTTGGACACACCTTCTCATTCAAAGAGTTTTCTTTATTTTCATGACTATGAAAATTGTAGAGTCACACTGAAGGCATCAAGGGCTATTTGACCAAGAAGGAGAGTGATGGGGTGCTGCGCCAGATGACCTGGCCTCCACAGTCACCGGACCTGAACCCAATCGAGATGGTTTAGGGGTGAGCTGGACCGCAGACAGAAGGCAAAAGGGCCAACAAGTGCTAAGCATCTCTCGGGGAACGCCTTCAAGACTGTTGGAAGACCATTTCAGGTGACTACCTCTTGAAGCTCATCAAGAGAATGCCAAGAGTGTGCAAAGCAGTAATCAAAGCAAAAGGTGGCTACTTTGAAGAACCTACAATATGACATATTTTCAGTTGTTTCACACTTTTTTGTTAAAAGATTTTGTAAAATTTTTGTTTTTGTTGGCTTCAAACTTTTTTGTAAAAAAATTTGTTATTTTTTTGTTATGTATATAATTCCATATATAATTCCACATGTGTTAATTCATAGTTTTGATGCCTTCAGTGTGAATCTACAATTTTCATAGTCATGAAAATAAAGAAAACTCTTTGAATGAGAAGGTGTGTCCAAACTTTTGGTCTGTACTGTATGTGTGAAAAAGAGAGTAAATTACTAAATTACTAAGTAAATTGACTAAAACCTCATGAACACACATTAAAAAGATCCCCCAGGCAACTGAACTAAGTTTTAACCAACCACTAGCTAACATAATCTGTATCAATTTAAACCCCTAAAGGAGTACATTCTGTATGGCTTAGGAAAGAATGACTTAAAAATCGAAACAGAAATCAGGGCCCATTCATCTTCATCTCTGTTCATTGCTTTACTATGAAACACACTGCAGCTCCAGACCACATTCATCATCATCATCATCATCATCACAGCCGATGCTCACTCATGCTGTCAGCTGAAAATAGCTCTCAAACATCCAAACAATCTTAACTGTCTTAGTCATAGTGAAGGACTGTGGCTCTCGAGCTTAAGCGATCATGTGGGTTATTTGTGATGTTTAGACTGAGCTTGAGATCAGTGTCAGAGATCAAGATGAACTCTTTTTATTCATCTGTGATGGACATGTGCTCTGTATTATTGTTGGTTGTTTGATTACTAATGCTGAGTCCAGACAAGCGCTGGCATATTCTGAAGACTCATAACAACAGACCTTTACATCAGCTTTACTGCTGAGCTATTGGCTTACTCAGCAGTTCTTTAATATAATGCAATTTCACAAATACTGACCAATTTGAGGATTAAAGTAAGCAGACAATATCTCAAATCTTATCAAATGGATAGTTACAGTCCTGGATGCTAATCGGCCTTCATTATGACCCCGAATCTGATCTGGATAAGCACTGTGTCCAAAATATAACATATCACGAGTGGCTCTAAACTCTGCAGCTTTCCTAGAAAGAATCAAAGCTTTAATTAGGTGAAATATGAAGTTATTTGCTTTCAATTAGTAAAGTAGATAATTTTGGTACAAACAGACATTTAGTTGAGAATATAAATTGGTTGTGAATTTCGACCACACAAATAATAGCTATTTAAGCTCTATTGACTGTATTTGTGGCACAATTTTGAAAGTAACTGAGTACATTATTGGCATAAGGAAACATGTGCATAATTATATGTGCAAATATGAAAAGTAAAACTTGTAAAACAATTTTTTTTCACCAGGGCACCATACAGACTTTATTAAAGAGTTTGGTGATTTTATATCCGAGTTAGTTCTGGCTACAGATAAAGTTTTAATAGTTGGTGATTTTAATATCCATGTTGATAATGAAAAAGATGCACTGGGATCAGCATTTATAGACATTCTGAACTCTATTGGGGTTAGACAACACGTTTCAGGACCTACTCATTGTCGAAATCATACTCTAGATTTAATACTGTCACATGGAATTGATGTTGATAGTGTTGAAATTATGTAGCCAAGTGGTGATATCTCAGATCATTATTTAGTTTTGTGCAAACTTCATATAGCCAAAATTGTAAATTCTACTTCTTGTTCCAAGTATGGAAGAATTATTAATTAATTAATTACTATTATTAATTCCTCATTGTCATTGGGATATGTCCCCAAAACCTTCAAACTGGCTGTTATTAAGCCTCTCATCAAAAAACCACAACTTGACCCCAAAGAACTAGTTAAATATAGACCAATCTCGAATCTCCCTTTTCTGTCCAAGATACTAGAAAAGGTGGTAACCACACAATTATATTCCTTCTTAGAGAAAAATGGTATATGTGAGGATTTCCAGTCATTTAGACCGTATCATAGTACTGAGACTGCTCTACTTAGAGTTCTGACTTGCTCAGAATTCGTGCTCTGCATTTAACCCATCCAAAGTGCACACACACACACACACACACACACACACACACACACACACACACACACACACACACACACACACACACACACACACACACACACACAGCAGTGAACACACACACACTGTGAACACACACTCGGAGCAGTGGGAAGCAATTTATGTTGCGATGCCCAGAGAGCAGCTGGGGGTTTGGTGGCACCTCAGTCGTGGTATTGCTGGCCCGAGACTCAAACCCACAACCTTAGGGTTAGAAGTCAAACTCTCGAACCACTAGGCCACAATTTTCCCCAAAATAAAAAAAAGCTGCCCACTGCTCCAAGTGTGAGTTCACTGTGTGTGTGTGTGTGTGTGTGTTCCCTACTCTGCTCTGTGTGTGTGCACTTGGATGGGTTAAATGCAGAGCACTAATTCCGAGTATGGGTCACCATACTTGGCAGAAGTCATGACTTTCACTTCTCTCACTTTCATATGGGTTGGAAAAGAATCAGATCATGCAATTATCATGACAGGACAACATATATACAATGCCTTCAACTATAACTCAAAATATTTCAACATCTCTAAAAAAAAAAAAATCACATTTATCATAAGGCAAATGCAATATGAAAAATGGCCTCTAGTTCGCATAAGACTGGTGTGATATACCTTGCTAACTTTAAAATTTCTTTGTCAAGATGAAGTGAAACATAATCCTGATAAATTCATTTTTGCATGAGATCTGCACAAGAATATCAAAAAGGAAAGTAACGTAACTTTGTTGTTTGAGCTGGTAGTTTGCCAGCCTGATGTTTTGAGTCCACAGAGGAACACAAACTTGCCGATGTTCACATTCATGTTGTTTGAGGACAAAAAACAACCAGAAAACTAAATATTCTGACACCCATCTGGCAGAACAGTCCCACCAAAACCATAGATTTAGACGGATTCAAAAGCTCAAATAATACATGTTATGTATGTAAGAGTAAATGTCAGTGCTTTAACAAAAAATAAGAGCTTCATACAGTATTTGAATATATAAATACTCTGGTTGCTGGCACCGCTTACTCTCACTGTATTATTCAAACTGCAAAACAGTTTAAATATCTTTCTATAGTAATCACCAGTATGTTGTAGAGCTGAACTTGTAGTGAACCTGGAATATTCCTTTAATCCATTGTAAAGCCTGTGTAGGTGTTTAATGAGTCATTACGCAACAGCAAAAAGTCCCTCCTCTAGATCAAGCTTTACAGTGTTTGTTCTTGAAATGTTGAACGAAAGCTTTTTTTTATGGTTAAATGTATTTCCAACAGCTAAGAGCACCTAGTGTGGCTCTGTTTAGATTAAAGAGACAAATGCAGCACTTAATAATTGACTTTTTCCTCAGCTGCACATGTAGTGTGCACGTCAAGGAGCGTGAAGAGCTGCTAATAAGAGACCATCCATACCAGAACAAATCCCTGTGACCTACTTACAGCAAATCTGATGCATGCTTTTATCCTAAAGACATACACACTAACTCAAGCTATAGTCCAATTGATTGTTATAATGGCCCTTGGACAGAATGCACTCCCATCTTGCATGCACAAGAAAAATCACCTTTCCAAAAGTCATGTGCACTGAGAACTAAGAGATCTGTGCTCCAGTAAGTGGGTCAAACACGCTTAAATTCTTGAAGGTACAATCACGTCTAGCAGTAGTGGAAGTGTTTCTGTGCCTGACCAGGTTTTGTATCTCAAATCTTCACATGAATAGCATAAATGCATGAATGCATATATAACATTAATTCAGGTGCACAAAATGATGCTCTTGAAGCAACACGGAGTCACAGCATGCAATGCTTTGCAGTAAAAGTCATAGTCCTTTCTACTCCCATGTTTTGGTAGCCAGTAACATGATTTAGAAACAACAATAAACGCTGAATGCTGGTTTGAATGCAGAATGGAGAATGACTGACAGCCGCAATGGAAAAAAGTATTTACGTGAACTTTAATGTAAGGCCTTAAATGCTCATATGTTCCTCACATTAAGCTATTGTATGGCTTCAGAAGACTCGGAATAGAGTGCATAATGATTATTAGATTTTTGTAATTATTTGTAAAATTTACTAGCAATATCTGAATGAAAATGGTTTCTACATCAATTGTTTTTCAGTATAACAGTAGGACTAGTTCTCAGAGGTCTGAGTTTCTGTATTCCCGAACATGAGCTCAACTGCACTTGCTGGAAATGTTAAGTCTTTCTGATTGACATCGTTCTCAGGAAGATGTAGCATTACATGCTATTACTCTGTAATTTGCCTCAGTGTTTTTTCTAACCACACTTCTGAAGCACACGTCAGTGCAACACTTACAGGTGATAAAATGCCACATTATTTTAGTCATTCAAAATAAAATATCAAGAAGGTGCTCTTTTCTTGATTTCTATGAGATTAAATGGAGAGCAAACTGTTTAAATTTCTTGTTTCTAAAAAATAAATAAATAAATAAATAAATCTCACATTCGTTCTTGGGTTTTCAGAAGAGATACCCTTAACATCTCAGACTTGACTAAACAAGATCTCTGCAATGAATCAAAGGTCTCAATATAAACTCAAACATGCCTCATTAAATTCCTGAAAGTCCAAATGACCCAAATTACTCCATGCCAGCAATTGACTTTTTGTAAGGAATATATACACTACAAAAAAATATTTTTCTCAGTTTTTTAGTTTTCTAGTACAAATATCTAAACATTCTTAAATCAAGATACATTTACTTGAGAAGCAAAATGGCTTAAGATACTGATTTTAATTAATTTTTAATTTTTTTTTTATGCTTAAAGAAAAATATCTGTCAGCAGAGTAAGAAAAATAATCTTGGCTGCCTTTTGATTTAAGTTTATTTTTATTAAATAAGCTAGCTTAATTTTGAAAATTTAATAAAAAAAAATTTGCTTCTCAAATGTACTTTGATCTGAGAATGTTTACACTGAAAAAATTTTTTTTTCTTACTTAGAATCAAGATACATTTAATTGAAATTCAAAATGGCTTCTTAAGATGAAGTCTTGTTTTCTGAAAGATGTATCAAAATTCTGTTAGTTTTTTGCTAAAATCAAGAAAAATATCTGTCAATGCGGTTACAACATCTAATTTTAAGAAAAAATACTTTAAGAAAATCATTTATTTGCAGTGCATGAGAGAAGCCAAAACATAAATTAATAATAACTGAGAACTGAGCTGCATCTATCATAATGGGTTAGTGACACACATCTCATTGCGATCACTAATCACACAGGGGTCAAAGGAATGAACGAATGCATTTTTGTCAAAATAATGAGATCATGAGAGAATAACATAAAACTAGCGAACCTCTCAGACATTCGATACGCTGCAGACGATGAAGTCAGGCGAAGCAGGACATGGTCTGGGCTGCTGGAATGTGATTTCGGCAGAAAACATGGATAGAAAGTGGGCCATGGGGGTGTATGTGTGTGTTTCAGAAAGAAAGGATCGAGTGCTCAGGCCATGTTTGTCACGAGTGGTGGCGATGTGACACTGTCAGACAATGCTAAAACGAAAGAGACAGACTTAATAATACACAGAAGTCAAATTTTCAGCATGGCATCAAAATTTACCTTATGTGCTTTCTTAACACTATACAGCATATTGTATCATATCTGATACACAAACTCCTAAGGGCTCTAAATGACCAAAACTTTGCTGAAAAACCTCTTGTACACAAACATGCCTTCTGTTGTCTGTTTAAAAGTTTCTAAAAATGCCTGTCCATCCCCTTGCCTAAGCATCTATCAATTATCTAAGCATTTATCGAATATCATCTTATTAAGACATTATAGGTAGGTATAGAGTGACAACAGATATTTATAAAATGTTATGATTTGCTGCTACACTGTTATCAGAATATTATCTTACTTTTTGTTCATATAAATATCTGCATCTGCACCAAATTGCATATTAACCTCAGTTTGGGCTTCTGAATAAAATGTACATGTTATTTCCTCCTCGAGTATGAGCTCCATATTCTTGCTATATCATACAATAAAATATGCAAACTTATTTTTTACGTATTTTTTTTTTATGTTATATATGTGATTGTTCCAGCTAATATTTCATATATAAAGTTATACATTAGTGCACATTATTCTAAAGAAGAAAAATGATGAAAAACATATGTTTTTCATATTTTCCAACATGTTTTTCTTATTGAATGCCTTCCTTCACTCACAAGATATCACGCCATGGAAGTCCAGCAGGTTGCAAATGCCATTTCATGTTAACTTCATCCATCTGTAAAAATAACTCTTCTAATATTTAACATGCTTTTCCCCATAGGCGTTTCTTTATAAGGACCCGAACTAAATTTTAAGAATCTTCATGCAGCTCTTTTCCATACAATCTCATTTCCACATATTTTAACTGGCGCCACATTTGCGCAACTAAATGTGGGTTTTTGTTCATTTTGGTGCTTGACAGACAATGTCACAAAGAAATATCATTGTATACAAAACATTCAAACACTCGCCTGTGTTCCACAGCATAAAGGTTTACAATAATGACATAACGTGAACTATACCTTTAAGTCTTTGAGTGTGCAGAACAGTATCAATGTTTGCCACCCACTGGCAGTCTTATCACCGTCCCTTAACATGGCTGTAGCTTAGCTGACATCCAAGAGCTACAGGCAAAATCTAATGGCAAAGGCAGAGTTTTCATCTTTCTCCCTCCTGTCCCAGACCTGCCCGTCCCTACAGGCCTCCGCTAACTGATCAGCATTGCCTCTAAAACAATCTCATTGAATATCGATGCAGTGCATGCTGTCTTTGGACTATAAAGGTCACTGGTGGACTGAAGACATATTACAGTCATGTATCACCACATAACATGACATACACTTTACATTCACTGACCTACTTTCCAAAAGAAGCTTTTTCATTCATTTCCTCTGGAGACGGTTCTCTGCATTTAGCATGACTATCAAACCAGCTCTGGCTCACAGTGGGGGTGGGTGCAGAGGCCATTGTACTGGCAGCTAAACTAAAGCTGCTTTTTACATTAATGAAATACACTTTTGAAGGAGAATGTTGTCGATTCATGCACAACCATCATACATTGGAAATGTATCTAGTAAAATACATTTCTGCTACTAAATCTGAAACTGGTTCTGTTGGAATAGCGAATAATGTTTGGTTTGATTTGATCCCATTTTATTTGAGGCTATGATATATTCCAAAGGATGCATGCATGCTTTCCGCAAGCTAGTTTTTCAATAAAAAATTTCAGTGCATGCAAAACCACAATTTACAATGATTTCCAAAGAACTTCAATGATGTAATGCTTCATATTCATTGGAGATAAGCTACATATCTTGTCTTTATTTGAGGCTATGCATATGGTATATTCCTAGGATCTTAAGATAATACATGCATACTTAAAAGCGTGTTATTAATTAAATAAAATGAAATAAAAAGACCTACTTATGATGGGCGAATAAGGATTTCCAAAGAAATGAAATGATGCATTACTTTATATTCGAGTAATATATCTTGCAAAAATGGATAGGACTTTTTTATTTAAGGCATCCTTTACATTATGGTATATTCCTAAAATCATGCATGCATGTTTAACAGCTTTCCATTAAGTTGTTTTAAATGAACGCACTTATAGTGAATGTTTCCAGTGCATGCAAAACCAAAACAAAGAATTCCAAGGAACTGCAAAGAGGTATTGCTTCATATTCACTGGAGATAAAATGAAATATTTTATTTAAAGCTATGCATTACGGTATAATCTTAGGATTTTAAAATAATGCATGCATGTTTAACAGCTCTCCATACAGTTTTTTTTAAATGAAAGAAAATGCACTGAAATCATTCACATCATCGGTACATGCAAACCACCAGTATGCTCCATTCATTTAGAACATAACAAGCAGCAGTCTAAGACACATTTTAACAACAAAATTAGAATTAAAGTCAAAATGTGGGCAGGTTATGGTTATGACCTGGAATAATGTATTATATACTGTTTAATTGATACCTGTATTACAATGCATACAAGCATGCTCGATAGCTTTTCACAAACTAACAAATAAAGTGACCCACAAAGGAACACATTTGAAAGTGTGACTGAGCACATATCCACAGAAACAGAGGTGACAGTAATCCAACATCTGATGGAATGGTGTTGACATAACTGGACCACTACAAACCAAACTGAATGTAACTTGATCATTTCAGCATTGAAATACCATCATATTAATCTCTGGATTCTGTCATTTCATCTCCTCATATTCTTTCCCGCTTTAATCGCCCGAGTTTTCAGCCCATCTTTCATCCTGATCTGTATACTCACAGTGATGCGAGGGATGTTCTTCTTGCCCTGGTATCCGGACATCTCTGCTGACGGCTGGAGATCGTAATGGTTCCCGATGCGCGTTTGGAGAAGCGACGCCCCGCGGCTCAATGACACCCGCCTCCGTCGGCACGAAACAAACCGGACGCGATGGAGGAAGGTTTCCAGACAACCCTGAAGAGATTCTAAAGGTGGATGATGAAATTCGCCCTGTGTTTCAGGTGACGGGCTCCTCTCTCTCGCTCCGGCGCAGCGGCAGGACACTGATGGAGATTTACACGGCCAAAGCCACCGTGCATGCGCAACACCCCACCCTGATCCACACACACACACACACACACACACACACACACACACACACACACACACACACACACACACACACACACACACACACATTACTGTTGATAGTATTCTTTAGGTCTGTCTTTTGAATAGGCTAATATGCAATTTGTATAACAACGTACACATATTTTTGCTGTTAAAATAATTCATTTTAATTAAATCAGAAATAAAGTAAAACAAAATTTGGCAAGTTTTAATATTGCTGCTTTATTCATTATGATTAGACCAGATATATTTTATTATTTCATTCAGTTCAATTAAAAATCAAATTTCAACATTTCAACATTTCTGCAAACTTAGAAATGACTCCTGGCCTGGATTATCCTTAATAATAATAATAATAATAATAATAATAATAATAAAGTTATTTTTTAATTTATTAATCTATCTTTAATAATTTTTTTCTCTCTCTTAAATAAAATCACAGCTTTTAGGAAATCTTTTGTGTTGATTTATTGTTTTTCATTATGATTAGGCAAGCAGCTAGTCTTCTTTCTTTCTTTCTTTCTTTCTTTCTTTCTTTCTTTCTTTCTTTCTTTCTTTCTTTCTTTCTTTCTTTCTTTCTTTCTTTCTTTCTTTATTAAGTGGCTGATGTTTCCAGAAAACTTTACTGAAACAATATAACAATATAATATATTAATTTAGAACAATTCATGCAATTTATTTATATTACTGATGAAGATTATATCATTTATTGTGCCTTTATTACATTTTACTTATGACTTAAGCGTCAGTGTAAATATATTTTGGAATCTCAACTCACATTTTAGTGTCGCTAAAATGTGCCAGGCCTTATCAAAGAAGAGGCACTTTTAAAAATGCAAAAGCATTTCTCTTTTTCTCTCTCTTTTTTTAAGAGATTTTCATACTTAAACATTATAGGGGAAACTATAATATAATGGGAATAAGCTGACAAATAATTAATTAGCATTAGATTTATCTTATAGTCTTGTGCACACACATGTAAATCTAGAAACAACCCCTCCACTTCAGCATGCAACCTCAGAACATCTGCCAGCAGCCAATGACGTGAATGGAAGCCCACAGACTCCTCCCACTGAGTTTCTATGGTTGCAGTGGGTTACTGGGTAGGCTGGTCCTCTACGCCTGTCTCCCATAAATGAAGAACACAATGGAATCACATTCTTGTGAGATAATTTGGTATTTCATGGTCCGGTTCTCTGTGCATGGCTAATCGTTCTTTATTAATGTGACCAATTTCCTGCACAAAGGAAAAATTAGCTTAGGGAGCATCTCACATTGTTGAATGGCATAACAAAGACAATGTGATTGTGAAAAGAAACATCCATTGAGCTGCTTTGGAAGCTGAAACCAGTTCCAGCATGCAACTACACAAACTAAACTACAGCATGTTTTACACTGCGAGTAAAAGAATAAACGCTCATTTGCTCTTCCTAGAGTTGCTAAGATCTAAAATCATTGTGCTCATCCGTGACTCTTGATGGATGGTTGTTTTACTGCCACTTCAGGCTTTCATTTTTAACACCAGTTTGGCCTTTCAGCCATTAGGAGGCAGTAATGTGCTAATTATCACTGACCAGGCCTATAATATCCCTGCACTATGTTTACTATCTACACTTTTTATATAGTTTCAGTATGCAACTCTAGTTTCAATTCCAGTTAATAAATAATATAGGAATATTTGATTCCAAAAATCATTGTAAATATTTACTTTTTCCCCCATTTACTTGTTATATGATTAGAATTTCAAGGAAAACTTTAGACTACAAATACAAAACAAATAAATTTTCTAACATTTCATTACTTTTTTAATTATTATTTTGTGGTGAGGTCACGTGACATTAGGCCATTTCACTTGAAACATTAAACATTAAAACATTTTAGAGTAGAAATATGTATAAGTAGGAACAAATATGACGTTTTGTAGCATAAATAGTGCAAGGAGTGTGTTCACACTGAAAACTAATAAATAAAAATAATAATTATATATATATATATATATATATATATATACAGTACAGACCAAAAGTTTGGTCAAAGATTTTTCTTTATTTTCATGACTATGAAAATTGTAGATTCACACTGAAGGCATCAAAACTATGAATTAACACATGTGGAATTATATATGGAATTATATACATAACAAAAAAAGTGTGAAACAACTGAAAATATGTCATATTGTAGGTTCTTCAAAGTAGCCACCTTTTGCTTTGATTACTGCTTTGCACACTCTTGGCATTCTCTTGATGAGCTTCAAGAGGTAGTCACCTGAAATGGTCTTCCAACAGTCTTGAAGGAGTTCCCCGAGAGATGCTTAGCACTTGTTGGCCCTTTTGCCTTCTGTCTGCGGTCCAGTTCACCCCTAAACCATCTCGATTGGGTTCAGGTCCGGTGACTGTGGAGGCCAGGTCATCTGGCGCAGCACCCCATCACTCTCCTTCTTGGTCAAATAGCCCTTGATGCCTTCAGTGTGACTCTACAATTTTCATAGTCATGAAAATAAAGAAAACTCTTTGAATGAGAAGGTGTGTCCAAACTTTTGGTCTGTACTGTGTGTATATATATATATTATGCAGTGTTCTAAAATTACCAATCAGACAACAAACGAGTATTTCGTTAAAGAATATCCATATTAAACAAAGTTTGAATAAAATAAACTCAAAACGCTCTCGTAGTGGATCAAATTCAACTGCAATTTAAATGGCAATATAAACACACTCAGAAACAACATAAAAATCCCTTCATCATGTATTTACCTTTAATGCAAACAAAACACTAGACATGATATACACAAGTTTTGCGAACCAGTTCAAATTCTACAAAGGCCAGCTAAAAATGCTTTGGCAAAAGAAAGCTAACAGCTTTGTGTCCATCTATAAATGAGATTTAAACAGAAGTCCACATGAAGAAGAGATCACTGTAATCACTAAAAAAAGACTTCCACAGATCAACAGATACAGGTTTACGCTATGATCTAAATGTTGCTAAATCTATTTTGTGAAAACAGTTATACACAGTGGGTTAGAACCAAAACCAAAGCTGGTTGTATTTCAAAACACCATCCAAATAAAAGTTCAGCATGTAGTAATTAAGGCAAGTGAAGGAAACGCAGGGGAAGAGGTTTTTCTTTTGGCAGTGGCATAAAAGAATCATACTAATAAGACAATAATGGATCATTAATGTAAAATAAAAAATAAGACTGAATACAAACAGTTTCACATTCTTTGAACAGAGAGAAATCTGCTTGAAGTACCCATGGTTCCATTATGAAATTAAATATGAACATCACAAATCATCTTCAAACACTCGATCAGTTTGAGTGAGCTTTTAAAGGGACAGTGCACCCAAAATTAGATTTGAGGTTTACTGGCAAGCTCAGAAAAGGACAAAAGTAGTGCATACACAACTTCTGAATATCTTCTGAAGTCATACAATCCTTCATGTGAGGAACAGACCCAAATTTAAGTCAGAATCCATTTTTAAATATATATATTTTTAATACTTCTATAATTTTATTATAATAGTAATCAGCTTTGTGAAGACTGAAGAAGACAGTCAAACAGGTCTGAACATCACAAGCATCAGATATCTAATTTTTGGGTGCGCTTTCCCTTTAAACAAAACAACATTATGCTTTTATCTGTTACTGAAGCATTTGTTAGTTTTCTATATTTGAAGTTTGCACATAACAGAATAAAAGCGTATCCTGCACAAGCGGTTTTCTGTATCTGTAACATGCATCAGGACAGGAGAGACCACCATCAGAGCACAGGTCACATGCTTGCCTGCCTGTAGAGACATTTTACCAAATAAAAAACATAAAACCCCACATTCACAGTGTTCAACAATAACATGCATTCACAAGTCCGCAGCCTTTATGAGAGTTATTCCATCAAACACACACATGTGCACCTTGAGAACTCGCATTATGGTTGTACATTATGGATACATATTAATTGAAGATTAATGGAAATGCTAGAATGGTTTTGCCATAGATTAATTAAGAATGACATGATACATAATTGGGAATGAGAGGGACAAACAATAACAGCACATCCATTGTTAGGTTGAGTGAATTTGTTTGGTCAGAGCGCCCCTAGTGTTGGAAAAAGGAAAAGTGTTCAAAGGCCCAGAATAGATTTTAAATTTTAAATCTCTATAGTACGGTGCCCGTGAGGTGACTTGACTGGTTTACTTAGTTTTGTCATGGCCACGACATAATAACTCGTGGGAACGTGATAATATGTCATGGCCACGAGATATTAATTTGTGGGAACGTCATATTATGTCGTGGCCACGAGATGCTATGTTGAGGCAACGACATGTTTTTTTCTTGTGGCCACGAGTTTAATGCGTAAACAAACCTGCGTGACCATAGCAACCCAGGATTATCAGAGATGGAATCATTAATATTTTATGTTGCATTAAGACATTATTATATTATTTATACATATAAAATGTATGCAAACAGTTTATGCATTTATGACATTTTATGTTAATGTCGAGCATTTACTGTACGCTATTGTTTACAAAAGTATTCAGAATGTTAAGTAAAGAGATCAAAATTGAAGCAAAAAAATGATTATAAACTAAATAAAAAAAATATAACCAATAATAATAGGCTAATAATAATAATGCACACATATTACGTGGGAAAGACTATCAGTTAATGGATTTACAAGACTGTAGGATGGATAAAAAAGTTTTCATATTTTTATTATGCACTTTATGTAATATTTATTTATGATAAACTTCATTTGAATACTGACGATCGCATGTAATACTGCCCGGTAGCCAAAGCATATGGTTAATATAATAATTACTTATTTCAAAATAAAATTTTAATGAATCCATCTCTGATAATCCTGGGTTACTATGGTCATGCAGGTTTGTTTACATATTAAACTCGTGGCCACGAGAAAAACATAAGAAGTCGTGGCCACGAGAAATGGATGTTGTTAGCATCTCGAGGCCACGACATAAGGATGTCGTTACCTAGACAAAATGATCTTGTGGCCACAACATAATATGACATTCCCACAAATTAATATCTCATGGCCATGACATATCATCACGTTCCCACAAGTTATTTTGTCGTGGCCATGACAAAACTAAGTAAACCGAACAAGTCAATTTACGGGCACCGTACTATAGCATTTGACAGGAACATGGAACTGTAACCCAATTAATTACTAGGGCAGTGTAGAAATTATATCCACCTTATTTTGCAAAGTGGAAGTAAGCCATTTTTTAAAGTGTGTGAGATCATCAGCTGCTATACGCCAATAAATAGAAGAATAACCAAGGGGGGCAAAGAGTAAAACTATGGCCATGTTTCCTCTTACATATAAAATAAGAATTAATTTAGTGACTTTCTTGAGGCTTGAAATGGACAAATTTAGTAGAGGAACAGTAAAAAGAAATTCTGTTCAAATCAGTTAAATTGCCGGAAAGGCATGCAACTTGAAGAATTGTTTATCATAGTCACCAAACTGGTCTTGCATATGCATAGCAAGTTTCATTCCAATTCGTCAAAGTATCACAAAGATACAGCCCATATTTTCCGTTTGAAGTCACATTTGTTGATCTACATGCGAATGGGTTGCATTACAAAAGGGTTTAAGCAAAGTGCACTCCAAAACTATGAACATTAAGATGCTGAGAGATTGAAAACTGAGTTTGGCGGGATCAGGATCACTGAACCAACACTTGTTGGTCATTTACATTTATGTATTTGGCAGATGCTTTTATGGTGTACATTTTATTAGTTCATGCATTCCCTGGCAATCGAACCCACGACCTTGACTTTATTAGCACAATGTTTTAACTGTAGAAATCCTGGAATAACATACGGGAAAAGTCACAGTTTAAGGAAAAATGGGAGCATTTAGAATAATTTCTCTATCATTTTAAGCGTATTTGGGTTAGGATTTGGACTGTCAACAACTGTTGGTTTACTAAAGCAATCTCAATTTTAAGCCAAACAGCAGGGTTTTCTTTTATTTTTTTGCTGAAACTGCAGGGGCTTTGTGAATTGATTAAATACTAAAAATTAACAAAACATAAAATGTCAAATTTATGTTAAAATAATAAAAATAAATAAATAAATGATGAAATATTTTGTTTACCTGCATTTCCTGTGAACATTTATAAACATTAAAGTACGGTAAACATGCAAATGTGCTGTTAAATTATTGAAATATTAACTTAAAATCAAATATTTAGGCCAAAGGGTTTAACTGACAAAAAAAGTTTGTGAATCCTTGCCATTAATCTCCAAATCTAACTGTACCATAGTTTTAATCTACATTTGTTCGGTTCTACGTGCATATTAATGCAAAACATTTAAGTGATAAATATAATAGGGTAGTCAAACTAAGATAATAGTTTCCATATAACTTCCTAACTTGTCACATGGAGAAAGCAAACACATGAGGAACGTTCAACAATGGAATGACAACAAAGGAAATGATGAATGTCAGGTTGTATTTTAATATGAGTTCACTTTTCCTCCAATACCAGCGAAATACAAGAAACTACATGTTCATTGCTTCATCACTCCAGTCGCTACTGGAATTCAAACGAAACACATGGTGGAGCTGTCAATCACAAGGGCCCCGCCCTCCAGTATCCACACTCATGATTAAAGCAAAAATTTATTTTTAAAACAACAAAAAGAGATATGACAGAGAAGAAAAACATCAATGTGCGTAAAACATCTCGTTTGGTGATCCTACCTGACACAGACCAGGCAGGCCTAGTTTAACTTTTCTGACAAGAGCTACATCTATTCCATTCACAGTTCTCATTCTGCCCCACACAGGGGAACACTTCATCTCCGTCACGTCCTGATGTAAATTCTCTGAACACACACATGCAATGGGGCTCAGAAAAGGTGCAAGTAAAAGTCGAGGCACGGTTGAAGCGACACTTAATTGGCCTCTTGTATTTCCACTCCCCCTCTGAGAGAGAAAGAAAGCATGAAAACAGAGGAAAAAAAGCAAAGTGTGGCACAATGACACAGACGGCCTTAATGCAAAGGGTGACCTGTTAACCGGTTTGGGTAGCGCTGGACTATTATTTAACTGTTAGTTTTTTGTATGAAACAGTTTGGTTAGTAGAAGTGTTACTCGATACTGTGCGGGTGAATTATCCAGGTTTTCTTTTACCCAAAAATAAAATAATAATAATAAATACAATTACATATAATTTCTTAAAATACTTGAGTTTTGTAAACTACAAATAGTTTTGCATGTTTTTTTTAAACAATTGTATTTTACAATTTGAAAATTACTGATTTAATTTGATTTATTTTATTTTAAATCAAAAGCTATATAAATTCAAGGACAGTGCAACCAACTTAACCATGATGTATAAATATGTTTAAATATAAATAACTTTTTTAAATCATGGTAATGAAAAACTGTGCTTTATTGTTATGAAAATAATGCCTCAGATGTTTTAATGGTTTTAAACTTGGCTTAATTCTTTATAAATGAAAATATAATCACTCAGATGGGATGAAATATGACCTGGACATGTTCGTGACAAATTTCCTAACCTGTTAAAGCCATTTTATCTGTAAAACTACACCACATTGCATATAAATATGTAGAAGGAGTGTGGATCTGTTAGACAAAAGTACGCACAACAGCGTATAATACACAACTATATCAACACTATGCCTAACATCCACAGGCTGTTCACAGTAAAACCAAAGGCCTTTGTAAGGTGTTGTCAAAACAGAGTGAATGAGAGGATCATTAATGAGTCTAAGTGAAGAGCAAGCGACTCATGTTGGGTTGGCAGTGGAAACCCTTTGGCACTAAGATACACAGTCAAAAACTGCTGCAAGCAGGATATGCATCAAGGCAAGCCAGAGCATGTGAGTTTGTGTGCGCTAACCTTCACTAGTAATTCACAAACTAACCCGGCCAGTTTGGCTCTTAAACAGATGTACGTCCATGCTGATCTCTTTAGCTTAAGGTCTTTCGATTAAAAAAACATGTATTGTTAATGTAAATTTGTGAATTACTTATATATTTTAATACTACTATGAAGCAGCTATAAAGTGATGCTTCAGTTTTGTGCCTGTCGTATTGGATCTTTACAGAAGAGCAAACAAAAAATGGCCTAAAACAGAACCGAGAGGAACCTCTAAAGGTTTACATTCTACGCAGTATATCGTAACAGTCCAACGCAATGCAGCAAGTGCACTATCATATGTAAAGAATGACTTGGTCTGTCTTTAAACAGTCCTCGTTCTCCTCTGACTAACATGCATTTTTGATGCTGTCTTTCACTAAGGGACATGAATGAATTCAATTGCGCAGCATAGTGAGCAAAATCATCTCTCTAGAATATCTTCTCTAGAAAAAAATATCACGACCCTCATTTTTGAACAAACTTAATTTCTTATTAAGAGTTAATATATTCCCAAGATTCCCCGCCATATCTAGACTCTCTATTAGTTGCATATGAAGTGCGTCATGCAAAAAATAAAAGGGTAATATGGCTGTGGTTGTACTGGGGCTCTATCTCATGTAATAGTGTGTCATGAAAAATAAACGTCAGTGAATAATTCACTACATGTTCAAATAAAAACATCTAAAACATGTTAGTAAGCCACAGCGTTAGAGGGCAAGAAATTGCGACACAGCCAAAGAAAGGTCAACAAGCATAATGTCTCCCAGCAGAGGGTGTGATGGGAAATCAGGACTGTGGGCTCAAAGACACAATAAAGAGAAAGACAGAAAGGGGGAGAGAATGAGGGAAAGAGAGAGCGAGGGATCATCACATGATTGGCCACTGCTGTGCCACCATTGCTCATGATGGGGCATCCAGGCACTGGGGTCTGTTCAGGTTTAAAATGAGCTGGTGGAGGGTGTAGTCAACCTCTTCCCGATGTAGACCCTAAAAAAACATACATTGTTTAGATTTAGTTAGGCCTGTATATGTACATGACCTCAATCTTTGGTGACGCAATGTATCGCTTATTATATTTACTTAAAAATTTATGTCACCATGTTTTGTACATTCCAATGTACATTTTGTACATTCTTTTGCAGCTTCTCGTACATAGCATGGTGTAGTCGTGAGGACATTGTTCAAATTTAAATCATGCTTCTACAAAAAAAGTTTCATCTGCAGATTTAGTCTTGTTTAGGGATCTGTGCCTCTGTGCATACAGACATCGGACTTCTTAAGTAGTTATTGTGTCTTATTTACAGAGAAAAGAAGGTCCAGGAAAAATCCGTAGATGGAAAAATCTCCAAACAAATTAGTCGTGCATTTTTCTTTTATTCTACTCGTTACTTTGGACTTTTTGTAAAAAAAAAAAAAAACCTTATTTACTATTAAGGTACCTAATATTTGGATACTGTACTTAATTTCCACAATCTAAATATTCAAAAAAATTTAAACTTTGTTGTCATTTGGAAGTGTGTAGGCTATACATTTAGGGCCAACTCTAAATGCTGGATCAATTAACTATATTATTTGGTGAAACAGTCTTTTTTTTTCAGATTATTGATGTCCAAAATAACTGGCTTTGCAGCAGATTTTCTCAAAAGTTTTTGCAGTGAAAACCCACCAGTGAAAAAATAATGTCAGTATCCGTAAGAATACAATTATTTACAAATAATTTTGTCCAATTTAACTCAACATGTAGTGGGCATTAAAATATTAAATACACAACAAAAAAGAAATACAGTAGCCTCTTGATTAGATAGTGATAGGCAGAGATAAGTGTTTATGTGTGCGTTTATGTGTGTGTGTGTGTTGACACTCACCCCAGTCCCAGAGCCAGGATGTGGGTGAGCAGCAGCGAGGGCATGAACACTTTGAGGAACTCAGCGGAGAACACACCACCTTTCTTCATAGCACCTGTCTTTCTCATGCTCAGAGACACCGACCCAGAACGCTTTGGGTGCCGGAAGTGGAATTCCCTGCGAACAGTCAAAGAGGATCATACTTATATCTCACTGACCTTCGTATCAAAAAACTGTTCTGTTGTGAGTTTGGTATTTCAATGAGGGTTTAAAATAAAATAAAATAAAATAAAACGCGAGTATTTTTCGGATCAAATAAAACAGACTTTGAAAAAAATAATATATTTTTTTTAATAAATAAAATTTGTAATAAATTTGTAAAAAAAAAAAAAAAAAGTAATACAGTTTAATAAATAATGTTACAAATAAATATTTGAATACAAATAAAAAATGAATACAATTATATATATATATATATATATATATATATACAGTATATTATAAAATAAGATGCATGAAATATTTTTAAAGAAATCTATTTTATAATAAAATAAAAATAAAATTATATTTCAGTTTCAAAGAGAACCGAATATTTTATGAATTAAGTATATTGGATTTGTTTAGGAATTGATACATTTGTCATTTGGAAGCATACTTACTAAATGGTTTTATTTTGGTATAGGTTCTTACTTTGGGGGGATGTTCTCTGGTCGACTGGACCAGTCTGCCACCCAACTCTCCTCTTTATTCATGAGGATATCATCCTCTGTGTCCTTCTCCAGACTATCATCTTCTGACTGAAGGAGATTAACCCCCCCCCCCCCCCCGGCATGTTTGATAAAGGGCACTTTTTAAAGTGTGTATATTAAATAACAGTATCATCAATGATAGATATTAGTTCAATAATGACAGTAGATTATTGTAGATTCATATACTGTGTGCTGCTCTTACCTGACTGTCTCTCTCGCTGGGCATCTCCACATCAAACATGATCTGCCCCTCATCCTGGTCAGGACTGTGTGGTCGTGGTGGGCTGTAAACACATCAGGGAAATGTTAAATACAGATAACATTAAACAAGAGAACAACAGAAGCCTGAATCATGTAAAGAGTGAATTAAACTTTATTGAGAGAGAGAGAATAGAAGTGCTAAATCAAAGGACACCTCTGGGACTAAACGTCATGCTGAATACACCAGTGTCGCCCACAGACTGCCTCCTCTCTCTGGATCAAGTGAATTTGAATCTATGAATTTACTATCATATTCAGTATTCCAGGTAATAAGGAACGTATTTAATGAACTGAGGATACATGCACCACAAAAGTGTCATGAAAATTGTTAAAATACATAAAACTTGTTTCATAAAAATATGAAACTTTTTGATGCATTACACACTGGTAAGTGTTATACAAGTAAGTGGATGTCAAGGACAAAAAGAAAAAAAAATGGATAACAGATTATTTTAATACTACACATAAAATGCCATTACTATCTGTCTGATGTCACTAAAATATCTTGAGGGCAGAGTTGTTATTTTTTACTAAAAATAAAACGATTACAAACTGTTTTTGGTCATTTGGAACAAAGCTGAAATAAAAAAATTCTAAACATTAAAGGAGCATTGTGTAGGTTCTGAAATTTCTAACCGTTACTGACACCAGTGGCAGTTAGAGGAACTGCAGCCAGTCTCATGCTCGTTCTCTGTGTGCACGCTTTTTTTTTTTTTTTAATTTTTTTTTTAACTTACGAGGAGTGTACGTGGGTGTCTGAATTGTGCTGGAGGCTGGTCGCTTCTTTCCATCCGCAGAGTCCATTTGAAAACACTATTGCCGCTGCTTACTATAATGGCTGGCGTGCCGTACGGTTGTAAGCCCAAGTAGACGAGAACGCGCATGACGTCACATTTTGTGAATTTTCGCGCCAATTCGGGCCCGACTCCTCCACACACAATTGAGCCTACAGGCTGATAGTTAAAGTCCCCATGAAACGGAAGTTGCAAACGACTTTTCTCCAGTGTTGTGACGTATTTCCGAGAGAAACGGAAAAATAAATGAGGAAAATAGTGGGCGTGGCTTATTTTCCAACTAGCACCTTGATTGGATCTAGATAAGTAGGTGTTTAATTCAAAAAAAGGAGGCAGATCTAAACGCAAGTTTACAATCGGTTGTTCACTCGGCGCGTGAAGTGCTTCGAGCACATCCGTGACCACTCTGTTAAACCTCCTTCCTCGAAATGTAAAAAATCGAGCCATCTGGACCGTAACGAGGGAATTTTAGGGAAAGGGAAAGTGTTCCGTGAGTTCCACAACCAAAAATGCACCTCCTCGCCATCTCTCCTTTCACGCGCTGTCAATGCTCGCAAACACACAGGCAGCCTGTGTACTGTCAGTTGGAGGGGCGTGGTTACGGATTAAGCAGACACCTTATTCCTCAAGCCTACGTCATCAGTGAAGGTCCTCCAATGCAGAGGGGAGGGGCATTTTCAGATTTTGATTAAAGATTATGAAGCCAAAAATTTTTTTGGTGTGGATTGACTCGCATGGATGAATTGTTCAGCACAAAACGATCAATTCAGGCGAACAAAGTAAATATAGTCAATTTTGATTTCATGTGGACTTTAACCATGGTGGACAGTCGAGGTGTCATTCTTTTTTTTACGTCATGGTTGGCTCACACATGTACAAATGAAAACTGTATCTTAAAGATTTTTTTTAAGTAAAAACCTCCACATAGCTCCTTTAAATTAAAAACTTTAAATTAAATTTAAATGAAAATGATAAATGTTGCATTGGCAGCTAAATAAAATAATAAGTTTATACTTATGTACTAAAATTACTAAAAGTAAAGAGAAGTACAAAATAAACCTAAATAGAAACTAGATAAAATATAATTAGAAAAAATGAACATTTATTTTAAATGACAAAAGCATATGATAAGATTAATAAGATTAAAAACTGAAAATATTAAAATAAAAGATATGAGTAAATAAATACTTTAATAGTATATTAATAATACTAAAATAACACTGAAATATGGGGCAGTGAATCATTGTATCACTGAGATGCAGTTTTTATTAATAGTTTAAATTAGAATGTATTTTAATATTTTCCATTTTTAATTTTTGGGAAAGGTTTAGTAATTTTATTGTGTTTTTGTATTTTTTTTTTTTAAGTTTTGTTCCCTTTTTCTTTCCATGTCTATATAGTTTTATACATTTTGTTTCAGTTTTGGTTATTTTAGTGCATCACGTTGAACAACAAAAAAACTAAATCAGAAATGTTGCCTTGGAATCTAGCTTAAATAATTTTTCTTTAAACATATATTTTTATTTCAAGTAACAAAAATGTTTTAACTTATCTATAATAACCCTGTTTTGGGGAGTAGCCCATTCGTTTTTAGCCAATCAGAAACACTCTCCTCCTGTCAATCATTTTGAGTGTTCTGGTTTGGAGGGCGGAGTTTCTGAGAATAAAAGAAAGTTTAGCGGCATGTGTAAGTCTCGTACCTGTGACAGGACGAGCTGCTGGGGCTGGACTCGTGCTGGGCGTCCAGTAGGATTTTCTCCATGTCTCCATTATGGATAGAGGAGGAGGAAGGCACGTGTTCCAGTCCTCCTGTTAGAACCTCCTCTTCCTCCTGCACGGCCTCCAGGGCCTGTGAGGCCTGGGACTCGCCTTGGTTCCCGTTCCCCAGCAGCGAGGGCAAGCTGGGGGTCTGCTGCTGAGTGTTTCCATTCATCTCCAGCTCCACCCAGGACCCTGAAAACCCCCAAAAAGTGTTTAGCATCGGCTCTTGCTTCACAAGACTAATGCATCAATGGTTTCAAGGGGCCTGTCTTTATTTATTTATTTTTAATTCAACGGAATCCACTGTAAATGAGTTTTTTTGAGAGTCTCTTAGCGTTCGTGTCAACCGGTTATGGAGCTGAGTGAGCGTTTTCAATTCTTTCTTAAGGCAGACTCACTCAGGGGATTGTGGGATTGACATCAGCACAGAATACAGAGCACCCGAATGTTAAGTTAAGGACAGCCAAAAAACACACTCTTTGCTTAAAAGGTAATTTGAGACCGACTTGTGAGAACAAACATCCACTGTTGACTGTCGTCATTGCAATATCAAGGGAAGTAATCAACAACATTTGTCATAATCAAGTAGCACTAATAAACCAGCGTCCTGCTTAAATCAGCACATCTTATTATGGCAAAATCCTTCAGCAGCCCACAACACTGAACTTTTGTATTTGCCCACAGATACGGGCAAATTGCCATTGCAGAATGCATTCCAGCAGCTCTTCATCTGTGAGCATTTGTTGTCACGCTGCATCACAACAACACAAAATGGAGAAGACTTCGGACTTGCATTGAACCCAGACAAATCTGGCAACTAGATTAACCACCTAGTAACCACTCAGAACACCCTAACAGCTTCACAGCAACACCTTGACAACGTATAGACAAGTTATGCATAGGCAAGTACCACTCACATGCTGAAACAAAATATAAAAATTTAGTTTTATTTGGTATGAAAGCTTGTTTCTGCCACTGAATAAAAAATAAAGGCCTAATTATGACTTTTTATCTCCAAATTCTGACTTGATTTCTTGCAATCCTCTTTATATCTTGCAATCCTGTTATTTTTTCCACAGAATTGCTTGAAATAAACTTGTAATTGCGAGTTATAAAGTCAGAATTCTGAGATATAAACCCGTAAAAGAAGTGTGACTTTTTATCTCATAATTGGAGTTTATATTTCTCATTTCTGAGAAAAGAAGTCTGAATTGCGAGATATAAACTCACAAGTGCGAGAAAAAATAAAGAATTGCAGAGTTTATGTCTTGCGATTGCAACTTCAAGTTTATATGTCACAATTCTGAGAAAAAAAAAAAAAGAGTTGGTGGATGTAAACTCAGAATTACGAGAAAAAATACATAATTCTGAGTCCATATCTAGCAATTCTGAAAAAAGAAAACAAAAGAAAAGAAAAAGTACAAATTTTGAGATTGCAAATACAGTGGGGCTCAAAAGTTTGGGCACCCCTTGCAGAATCTGTGAAAATGTGAATAATTAAAAAAAAAATCATAAATGCATGCTATTTTTTATTTAGTATTGTCCTCAGTATTGAGTCAGATATTGTACATAAAATATGTTTATATATTATATTATATTTAGTCAACAAGACAAAAAAATTGCTGAAATTAAAATAACCCCATTCAAAAGTTTGGGAACCCTTAGTTCTTAATACTGTGTGCTGTTACCTGATGATCCACGACTGTATTTCTGTTTTGTGATGGTTGTGCATGAGTCCCTTGTTTGTTCTGAACAGTTAAACTGAGAACTGTTCTTCAGAAAAATCTTTAAGGTCCTGCAGATTCTTCAGTTTTCCAGCATATTTGCATATTTGAACCCTTTCCAGCAGTGACTGTATGATTTTGAGATACATCTTTTCACACTGAGGACAATTGAGGCACTCAAACACAGCTATTAAAAAAGGTTCACACATTCACTGATGCTCCAGAAGAAAACAAGATGCATTAAGAGCTGGGAGGTGAAAACTTTGAACATGATGAAGATGGCCAAATTTTTCTTATTTTGTTGAAATATTTTTTTTTTTCCCATTTAGTTCTGCCCTTCGTAAGCAACAGAAGATACTTGTATGTTTCCTGGAACACAAATTAAGTACAATTTATTTGATCTTCCATTCCAAAAGTTTTCATCCGCCAGCTCTTAATGCATCTTGTTGCCCATTAAACAGATTAATTTACAGATTAATTTGCATCTTCCGTAATGGGTGGAATTCCCAAGTGCCTCAGAATATTCATGAAGAATGATTGCTTGTTGAGAATTGATTATGGTGAAAAATGTCTCTTTATGACAAGATATTTATATCAAGAAGAAAAATAAGATGGCTTGATTTTTGAATAATGTGCATTGGTGAATTTTGCACAACAAGATCATGAGCATGTATTAGGAAAGCATAAAAGCATTTTTATATCACTTGACATGTTTTTGGGGGCTTCTTGACAGATTTGAGACCGATTTAGAGAGCCGTTATAAATTACATAATAGACCTTAAATTACTTTATAACATCAATTTACAACTAGTGCAACCAGAACCACACAGACAGCAGGGAAATATTGTTACCAACAGCTGCTACACAAACCCAGAACAAATTCTGTCTGAATAAGCTAAATAATATTAGTTAATTTTTGATTCTAGATGATGCAATTACATGCACTACAAAACTGTGTTATATATAAAAAACAAAGTACAAAAAACAGAAGGAAATATGGTTTGCACTTCACTTGTGAATTTGCACTTTAGGCACAAAAGGAATATGAAAATAAAGAAATGTGCTGAAGTTTGGAGTCAAATGATCTGACCGGTTAAAGATTTTTTTAAGTTCTAAAATATTAAATGATCAAGTTTTACAAGCTAAGTGCTACCAGAGAGCTGACGCATAATGCAAATAAACGGTTTAAATGTTGCATTAATGATTATTAAACACAAGCACTAATAGCTCATTGTTCCCACATCACAAATCAAAGTGATTCAGCGATATCTGCTACATAAATGAAGGTTGTGGCATGCAAGTGCTCAAATCTTAAGTAAAGTAGTGTGCAACTCATACATTCAGCAAAACTGTACAAATATAGGCCTTAATTGTCCTTAAAAATAATTGTAAAGTAAAGCTTGATAAAATGTTCCCAGCAAAAACAATATTTAAAAAAAGCTTGTTTGGATACACAGATCAGAAAATATAGAAAGAAAGAAAAAGAAAAACCCTGGAAAATTTCATAATAAATTGCTTTCAGGGACAGGCCATGGACAAAGTACTTAATGAATTTAAAATGAACCTCTGTGTTGACTTAATTGTGGCATTGTGATAAATGAAACTAAATAATACAATTTCATTCTTATATATATAAGAATGAAATTGTATTATTTCGTTTTTTATTATATGTGTATATATATATTTAGATAATTTGTTCAATATTTTAACACATAAAGGGGGGCATGAAAATATTGGAATGTAAGTTACTGGAAACTGAAATAACCCCGCTACTAAACAACTAAAACAGAATGGAACACAAAATATACAGTAAAATATTAAAGGCACAACCCAGCTGATTTAAATCGCAATATTCAGCTTCTTTATTTATTTACGTTTTACTGTCTATGTTATTTACACGCCCCCTGCCTCCATTTTTCTCCGATCCCCCTTCGCCTTGTTTTGATATAATCGTAGCCCCGCCTCCACGGCGCTCGAACTTAATCTATTACTAACAATTGGCTTACGTCCCGTCAATCATTCTGGGTTGCCAAGCAACACCACCCCGACTCCCGCTCTCATTCACTCTCATTCGCTCCATCGTTACGACGCCCTCTTACGCTCCGCCCTTTCGCCTCTCCTCTACAAGCGATAAGGAAACTCCAGCCATTCAGCTCAGTAATACAATAGATGTTGCATAACAGCGTTTTACAGCTCCAGAGAAAACTACAACCCACACAAGAAGTTTTAAAGCGACGTTAGGATCCCTCTTGAGTTTTCCCTGCAGAAATACAGACGGAGGTTTACCGTTGAGTCCCGGTTTTTCATTGTTGTTCAGCTGCGCAGCGGCTGTGTCGGACATAATGCCTCTTCAGTCCGTCAACACCGCACGCCCCCCGCTCCTCGTGCACGCGCACTTGCATCTTCGACCACTGAGCGCAGGCGCGACGTCATCACATTCAGAACATTAATTTTAATAATGCCTACTAAAGAAATGAAAGTTGCTTTACAGAAATGCACAAAAAAGTTATCGTATGTGTTCACAGTATACACAAGCAGAGGTAGGCTATAAACCGATGGATGTCAAATTATAATGTCGTGAAAAGGTTCATTTATTTCAGTAATTCAACAAAAATTGTGGAACTCGTGTATTAAATAAATTCAATGCACACAGACTGGAGTAGTTTAAGTATTTGGTTATATTATTGTGATGATTTTGGCTCACATTTAACAAAACCCACCAAACTCAACAAATTAGTATTTATTAATTCATAAGACCAAAAAAAAAAAACATATTTAGTGAATTGTTGGCCTTCTGGAAAGTATGTTAATTTACTGTACATGTACTCAATACTTGGTAGGAGCTCCTTTTGCTTTAATTACTGCCTCAGTTCAGAGTGGCATGGAGGTGATCAGTTTGTGGCACTGCCGAGGTGGTATGGAAGCCCAAGTTTCTTTGACAGTCGCCTTCAGCTCATCTGCATTTTTTGGTCTTGCTTCTCATTTTCCTCTTGACAATACCTCACAGATTCTCTCAGGGGTTCAAGTCTGGTGAGTTTGCTGGCCAGTCAAGCAGACCAACACCATGGTCATTTCACCAACTTTTGGTGCTTTTGGCAGTGTGGGCAGGTGCCAAATCCTGCTGGAAAATGAAATCAGCATCTTCAAATAGCTGGTCAGCAGAAGGAAGCATGAAGTGCTCCAAAATTTCTTGATAAACGGATGCAGTGACTTTTTTGCATTTCAAAAAACACAATGGACCAACACTGGCAGATGACATAGAACCCCAAATCACAGACTGTGGAAACTTAACACTCGACTTCAAGTAACTTGGACTATGAGCTTCTCCATCCTTCTTCTAGACTGTAGGACCTTGGTTTCTAAATTAAATACAAAACTTGCTCTCATAAGGCTGCTGTTCTTTCGGTTGGTTGCAGGGGCGGACTGGCCATCTGTGTGATCTGGAGAATCACAGAATGGCCGGCCCACCACCCACCAGTCATCACCTCATTCAGACTATAAGTCGCACCTTAGTATAAGTCGAATCAGTCCAAAAATACGTCATTACGAGGTAAAAAACATTTGTAAGTAGCATTTATTTAGAACCAAGAGAAAACATTACCGTCTACAGCCGCGAGAGGGCGCCCTCTCGCTCCTGTAGACGGTAATGTTTTCTCCTGGTTAATTTCTCTCGGTTCATGTCAAATTAATTTTGATAAAAAAGTCGCACCTGACTATAAGTCGCAGGACCAGCCAAACTATGAAAAAAAAGTGTGACTTATAGTCCGGAAAATACAGTAAGTATGGAACATGAGAGGAGAAAGAGTTACTTGCTAGGGATGATGTTAGGAAGTGATATTCAGGTTGCTACATTTTTAATGATTACAGTAGTTAAAACCGCTAAACTTCAACATTTTAGCTGTAAAATGCCACATGCAGTAGCTAATATTAAGAAATATTTTGTGCTTTTACTTTTAAAAATGTTGGTAACGTTAAAGTTAATTCTTACAAACTTTGAAGATTTTGAATACAGAAGTTACATTTGTAATGGTGTATTTTCATTTAGATGTGGTATTATTATTTGTGCAGTAAGATTAATTAATGCATAAATTAAGATTATTAAGTAATACATTTATTTTAAGACAGCATGTAATAGACTGTATAATATGCTGTTATAACAGCATATTATATAATCTATTCCATGCTATCTTGGAATAAAACCTTTTTTTTTATCCATTTCATAATTATTTTATTCAGGTTGAGCTTAGACCAAGAGTAGAGAAAGACACTCACTCCAGCTCAACTTTAAATTACTTTTAAGCGCCCCAAGTCAGATAGTCACATCCTAGAGTATTTTTTTTTTTTTTGTCAATCCACCCTGAGAAGAAGACAAAATACCTGACAGTACAGAGAGTGTTTAAGTTGAGTGTTTAAATCAACAGTACACAAAAATGGCGCAGACAGACTGTTGTCTAGTTTCCGCGCGCCGATTGCTTTGGGCCGGGTTTAGTCAAAGTCCAGGGCCGTTTTTTATTCCCAGTCCGTCCCTGTCCACGAACATAACCAGGTGAGCAGATCACTCTCTCACTATTTGATTGCTCTAGTCTTTATCCACTCATCATGATCATCATCCACCAATCAGAACACACGAGAACTCTTTGACCACAGCTGCTGTGCTTGAAAAGCTCTTGCAGCAGCTCAACACTGGTTTTCTCTGAGCTGGTCGGATCACATCAGATTGTGGTTAATCTTGCAGATCATGACTTATATCTACTCTTCCTCTCCCTCCCGTTCTGTGGGTTTTATTTTTCTGGGTCTGAATTTGGGCTCCTGGGATCTCAAAAAAGAAACATTTTCAATCTCCACAACACACTTTTACAAAAAAGGGTTAATTGGGGTTCTATATAGAACCATAGGGTTCTTTACTCAACTCCAAAGAACCTTTTATGCTAAAAAGGTTCTATAATGACAAGAAAGAACCCTTTTGGCACAAAGGTTCTTTAGGCTATTATTCATTCATATATTACATTATTCTGCAACATTTTGTATTTGTAATTAAACTCCCGAACTGACTCAAATGATTCACGCTCCGAACTGATTCAAATGATTCGCGATCCCCAAACTGACTCAAATGATTCGCGAACCCGCTACGAACTCCCGAACTGATTCAAATAATTTGCGATCCCGCTCCGAACTCCCGAACTGATTCAAATAATTCGCGAACCCGCTTTGAACTCCTGAACTGACTCAAATGATTCGCGAACCCGCTTTGAACTCCCGAACTGACTCAAATGATTCGCGATCCCCAAACTGACTCAAATGATTCGCGATCCCGCTACGAACTCCCGAACTGATTCAAATGATGCGCGATCCCGCCCCGAACTCCCGGACTGATTCTAATGATCCGCGAAGCCGCCCCGAACTCCCGAAATGATTCAAATGATTTGCGATCCCCAAACTGATTCAAATGATTCACGAACACTCTACGAACTCCCTGACTTCTCTTTTTGTTTTCATGATGCTTTCTTTGGATTGTTTGACTATTCAAAAGAGAATACTGGAAAATATTACATAATTAATTTATGTTTCCTGTTAGCTAAATTTCACATTCATAAACAAAAGTTTACTGGCTCTAAACCTCTTTTTTCTTTATTCAAATTGGACTTGGACAAGTATGTGGAAACTATCCGAAGTTCTGTTAATTTGAAAGCTATGAAAACAGTCTCTTTATATTCGTCCTTTGTGTCTTCTTAAGATGTAGTTTTATTACCTCGTTTTTCTTGTTGTTACCCTGGCATAACAAACAAATCTGTGTGTATTGTTGTTTTTGTTTTTTGTCTTTATTATTTTAAGTGTACTGTATTAATGTTTTAATGCTTGTATTGTTTAATAAAAAAAAAAAATAAAAAAAAACACTCTACGAACTCCCGAACTGACTCAAATGATTCGCGATCCCGCTCCGAACTCCCGAACTGACAAATGATTTGCGATCCTGCTCCGAACTCCCAAACTGGTTCAAATGATTCATGCTCCATACTCCGAACTCCCGAACTGACTCAAATGATCCTTAAAATGTTGATAACGTTAAAGTTAATGCTTACAAACTTTTAAGATTTTGAATACAGAAGTTACATTTGTAATGGTGTATTTTCATTTAGATGTGGTATTATTATTTGTGCAGTAAGATTAATTACTGCATAAATTAAGATTATTAAGTAATAAATGCATTCAACCTCAATAAACAAATTAAGAAATGGATAAAAGAAAAACAGGTTTTATTCCAAGATAGCATGGAATAGATTATATAATATGCTGTTATAACAGCATATTATACAATCTATTCCATGCTATCTTGGAATAAAACCTGTTTTTCTTTTATCCATTTCTTAATTTGTTTATTGAGGTTGAACCACCCTCAGAAGACAAAATACCTGACAGTGTTTGAATCAACAGTACACAAAGATGGCGCAGACAGACTGTTGTCGAGTTTCCGCGCGCCGATTGCTTTGGGCCGGGTTGTGAAGGGTGTCAGTGATTGTCTTCTGGACAACTGTCAGATCAGCAGTCTTCCCCATGATTGTGTAGTCTAGTGAACCAAACTGAGAGACCATTTTGAAGGCTCAGGAATCCTTTGCAGGTGTTTTGAGTTGATTAGCTGATTGGCATGTCACCATATTCTAATTTGTTGAGTTTGGTGGGTTTTGTTAAATGTGAGACAAAATCATCACAATTAAAAGAACCAAAGACTTAAACTACTTCAGTCTGTGTGCATTGAATTTATTTAATACACAAGTTTTACAATTTGAGTTGAATTACTGAAATGAACTTTTCAACGACATTCTAATTTGTTGAGATGCACCTGTATATATTGACAGTTATCAACAGACAGATTTATCCATCTATTAATCTATCTGGTCTTTCCGTTTACATACATATACACACATTATATAATCATTACACGTTTAAGTTGTGGATGTAAAGATAGACAGCATCCAATGTTTACATGCACTGCCATTATAACAACCTAAAAACCCGTTACTTCGGTTCACAAATCACCAACTCCTAAAATAGCAGAGGCACAGATTCATTTCAGGGTGTCCTATTTGCTCCAGCTAACGTAAATGTGGGGCAAATGTTTGAAGATGAGTGATTCCGCTCTGTATAGTTTTATATTAACTGGTATATAATAGTGCCATTTAATTGGATTTTCCTTTAATGACCTCTGAATGGAAAAATAAATGACCCCAAGAAGTTTAGCTTCCAGTCTTAAAATTAAGTTTTATTTTACATTTTGCGTTTTATAACTATCAAGATAAAGGGAACATACTTTAGGGTTTGTTCATATACAGCAGGCCTGATTTCCATGTAAACACTCTGATTTCCATTCTGCACCAATCAACAGCATAAACACACTGAATACTGTCAAGGACATAATTTAAAATTTTCCCGAAAATTCATATAAAAATATCTAGAGCATTCTTCACCTCATAGGAGCCATTCTGTATTAAAACGCTGCAAATAAAATGACACATCAAAAGATGCTGAAAATCATAAAACATGCACAAATGCACAAACATTTACTTATGACTTAAAACACTTGTGTGTCTCTCTATAAAACAATTAAAAGACACTGATTAAAAAGTCTCCCTTTCCTCAAAGACTAAGATATTGCATAAAATTAATGCCACGATTAGTTGTACCCATTAGAGATTTAATGTAGGGAATAATGGAGCTATTTGGGAACCCTGCTATAAGTCAATTGCACTTGTGGATGAATGTCAGGCGTCAGACTGAGTGTTTGGTGGAGGAAACATCCCGTTGCACCAGGCCTGAGTTCAGAAGGGAGCGATCAGTGCGTGACCAGTCGAATTGATTAATTATGACTCCAGAAACTCATTAAATAAGATTCTGCGGTTTGCTTGCAAGTCCGTTTGGTTGCATGTTGATAACCCAGCAATCAGAGATGTTTTCGATTAAAGCTAAAACAGACAAGGTGCAAAATAAAAAACAAATACAGTAATACAAATAGAAATCCCTTCCACCGACCTACAGTGTATCAGTTAACGTAATAGAATAAACCAATGGTATTTTTGTACTACAGTGGTTAATATTAGGACTATGAGTTTCAGGAGAGACGTTGTGCTCGGCCTGTATCCCGCCTGACTCTTGGAGCTAGGAATGGGGACGAAGCAGTTTGAAATCGCTAATTCGGTTTCTCCTGGAATATGTAAAGGTTATTGACTGTCGCCAGTGCGACGATGTTATCCTGCGGATGCCAGGAGGTGTAGAGGATCTTTCTGCTGAAGTCCAGGCAGTCGACGCCGATCTCGTTCCTCTTGCGCCGGCTCCCCGTGGACACGCGCCAGGTCTTGAGCGGGCAGCCTGGCGAGCCGTTCTCCCATGAGGCCTCCAGGGTCACGTCCCTCTGGGCGTCACGATTGAACATTCGGAAGAAGTTGTTATAGGAGCCCGTCATGACCTCACTGTGAACGGAGAGATGAAAGATTATGAGATAATGAGGCAAAGATGAATATTTTCTTCCTTCATTATAAAGGAAAAAAGTAAAGCTAAATGTTATTACCAAAATGTTGAAATGTAGGGCTGAGATTTAAATATATGTATAAAATATAAAATAATTAAATAAACCATTATATAATTCATTACATAAAATTATTTTTTTTAAATTAAATATAAAAGTTATTTCACCATTTCCCTTTTCCATTTAGTTTTAGCTTAATTTTTTTTTTTAATAACTGAAACTTATTTCAACTTAAGTATAACTATTTAGACATTTAAGGACACAAAACTAATGTAAGCGACAATGCACAACAGAATTACTAATACTTTAAAATTAAAACAGAAAATATAAAAATAACACCCAAAATGCTAATTGAAAATATTAATAAAAACAAACGATAACACTAATTGATATATAGTTTATGTATTTGCTTTGACTTTTTTCAGGAAAAAACAAACTATAATTTCAGCCTAAAAGCCACTGCTGCATTAGTGTAAAAGTCTAGTTAAAATAAAAAAATAAACATTTATCTAGTCTTATTTTTTACACTGCTTTTCACTAAATAAACAGAGGTAAATATAAATATATTTAGGAATATACTGTGTGTGTGTGTGTGTGTGTATGTATATATGTATATAAATTTTGTTGTCAATTGTATTGAATGAATTCTGAATGGATTTTGTGCAAAATGAAAAGTTAATTTTATCAATTTGTTTTTTTTAATGTTTTTGAAAAATATATATTTTCTGTTCCTCAAACCTGCATTTATTTGATAATAAATTCCGTAATTGCATTAATAGTGGAAAAAATATATATATAAAAAAAAAATTAACTGTTTTATTGTAAAATATAATTTATTTCTGAGATCAAAGCTGAATTTTCAGCATCATTCCTCCAGTCTTCAGTGTCACATGATCCTTCAGAAATCAATAATCAAAACATTTCTGAATATCATCAATGCTGCAAACAGTTATGCTGCTTCATTTTTTTTTTTTTGAATCAAAGGTTTTCAGGATTCTCTGATGTATAGAAAATTCCAAGGAACAGCATTTCTTTTAAATAGAAATATAATGACATTACAAAGGTTTTGACGGTCGCTTTGAAGTATTCATTTCTTTCAAAAAAACAACACCGCAACATTGAATGTATCATCTTGCTGAAAATGAGCAAGTTCCTGAAACAGTGTCGTGTGTCAGTAAATAGAAGCGCTCTGTTAGTCACAGATGAAAGCTTCGGTCAGACAGACACACACACAGCTCAAGCCTACTGGAGGTCTGCTTTGTATGTGCTTTTATCATGAACTGAAACGAGCCCAGAGAGGCTTTCGTCATTAGCAGGATGGGCGGGAGTCCGTTAGCTGAACAGAAACATCATGATTACTTCTCACACTACAACTGAACGTGAGTCACGTCTCCTCACCTGTCGTCGCTCCTCCAGCAGCACTCAAACTTATCAAAGATGCAGTCGTTCTCGTAGAGAGAGCACAGTTTACTCCTGAGATAACCATGAACCTGATGAGAGAGAGAGAGAGAGAGAGAGAGAGAGAGAGAGAAATCACACTAATGTCACACAACAGGGAAAGCTAGTTTATGAATATCCCAGATTCTTAATGTTTAATCAGGGCATTCTGGGTAATCAGAGCCTAATGTCATGAACTAATGTCATAAGTAGACAGAGAAGCATCAATTTAATGAATAAAAAATTGCTTCTAGTTCCTGTGAAACGTCTTTGACTCTTTCTTCATAGCCAAAACAGTTAAATATTGAAAAAAAAAGGGATGCACTATCATGATTTTTCATGGCCGATTCCGATTTCCGATTTTTTTTTTTTTAGCAACAAACAAGAAAGGAAAGTGTGCATAAACAAGATATTTGGTATTTAATAGGCCAAACGGGCGTTTGCCTATTGAAAACAATAACCATAACCATCTGAAATTAACGCCAGTAACCTACATTTAATACAAACATAGATGGTACAGACATCAGCATTTAGCTTTTGTTTTTGAATTGGGTTGAAACTACATAGACCTGGCCTTAAATGAAGAGATTAACTGTAACCGTGTGAAATTAAAGGCAATAACTGCATAGTTCTACAATCCAAACAACACAATCAACACACATTCAATAAGAGGTTTCTTAATCAGCATTCAGTATTTTAGTTTTTACATTTGGTTTTAAATAAAATAAAAAGTTTTACCAGTGAGAATAAAAAAGTAGGCTATGCTATATAAATAAATTATTCCAAAATGTTAAAATCAAATAATGTTGGTTTGAATAAAACAAAGATGCAGTGTTTCATTCATCCAATTAAAAAATAAATAAAAATAGGGCAATGATTCACATCTATATTTTTGTACTTGAGCCAATGAAAAATAAATAACTATTTGCTCAAGTTAAAAAATATAGATGTGAATCATTATCCTAAATTGGATGAATGAAAATTCTTTTTTCAGTGTGCTACAGCAGGTGATTTTTAAATCAAATTAAGTCAATGTATTTGTAAGGTGTGGCGAGTGGGGCGGGGCAGAGGGACGTGGGAACACGAGTGAGGCCGGCAGTGATTGGGCAAATCAGTGGCACCTGCGGCCCACCGCCGGTCTCGAGTCCCACGGAGGAGATGGAAGGATATAAAACTGGAGCGACGACAGTGAAGGACGAGAGAGGACCAGGCCTGGGCTTTTAGTTGTGTTTTGTGATTTTATTTGCGCACACCGGTCGTCCGTGAGGGGGTGGTGCGCTGTTTTGTGTTTATTTTGTATTATTAAAATGTTGTTTGATTGTCCGCCGGTTCCCGCCTCCTTCTTGCCGATGACGAGGAAGTTTTTAATCATTACATAAGGTAAATTTAAAATAATCATCCTATATACAGGACTGACGTTTACTTCTGGCTTTTCAAATCTGTCTGGGTAATTCTGGCTCAATGATAACGAATGATTACAATGTAGTCTGTGCACGCGGGCGCACTTCCGGAAAAATCGGCCGAAAAAAAGACCAAAAACCGGCCGATTGCGTATTTTAAGCAAAAACTGGCCAGTTCCGATTTATGGCCGGTCATCCGGTGCACCCCTAATTGTAAATATATTTTTACAGTAAAACACTAAAAAAGTAGCCATTTTTTTAGACTATTTTTTCCCCACTAAATACAAGCAAAAATTATAAACAATTTTAATCTTCAAATGTGTTTAGAGAAATTAGTAGATTTCATGAAAAAAAAATCAAGTTTAGTTTCATTCATTCCATTTCAGATATTATTACAGTCACAGATATTGTATTACACTACCATTCATACATTAAGGTATAGTTAGCTATTTGTTTTTAAATATTATTATAATATAATAAATAATAATTATAATAATTATCTAATCATAATTAATCACCAATCCTAATTTCTTACTAATACAGGATAGTTAATAAGCCAAGGACATAAAAATGTGTCAACGGTGAAGTCGTCATGTATTAGTTTTGGCATTAATTCTATTGGCATACAATCATTTCAGATTCCAAAGTGCCGTAATTAAGTTTACAATTACCGGTAATTATAATCACGGTAATTGCAATATTTCATTAATGCAGTGCATCACATCCAACTTTTCATAATTCAGTCAAATTCTGATGGCTTTTGCAACTGAAATATGGAAAAGCAACATTATCATGCAATGCAAAATACCTTTATAGAGATGGTCAAGAAATAAATTCCTGACACCACCTAGTGGTCGATGTTGCTAAATTGTTATTCTGTTTATAGTAGGGGGGTCTCCAAAATTATCCTTTTCATTTCGTGTGAATCAATTCTATGAACTCGGTCCTGGAGAGTTCAGCTCAAGCCCTAATCACACACATGAACCATATAATCAAGATCTTACTAGGCATGCTAGAAACTTCTAGGAAGGTGTGTTGATGGGTTTAGGCGAGTTTGGAGACCCCTGGTTCATAGGATTGGTTCACACAAAATGAAAATGATCATTTCTTTAACCCTCCTGTTGTTCCAAAACTCTTTGACTTACTTTCTTCAAAGGGAAGAGAGAAACTTTAAAGAATCTTCTGGATGTTTCTTTCACATAACTACAAGTTATAAAGGCCTGGTTTCACAGACAGAGCTTAAACTAAACAAGGATTAAACCATAGATCAGGGATCAGCAACCTTTTCGGCATGACGTGCCATTTTTTATTTTTATGGTTAACCACTGTGCCAAATGTGCACAGCCCCCCCCCACACCCCGATATAATTCTGTATTTAAACGGTACATACACAATTTTTTATTATACGATAAAAAAAGTTTTTTAACGTTTAATCAACGTTAATGCACTGCTTTAATTGATGAACGTGCACACACAGACACACACACAACACACACCACTCGCACACAGAGATCTGAGATCGTGCTGTGCAAAAAGTAGCATTCAGAAGCTCATAAACCTATGAGTGTTGTCACGCTACTTTTATTAATCGATACTGAATCGCTACATTATATTTCTCAACAACAAAGGGGCAAAATCGCTTCATTGTCTGCAGAGAGAGACAATTTACCCCCCCCCCCCCACTTTCTTTCTCTCAAAATGGCCATATTTCAGAAAAATTTTCATCACTGGATATAGCTTTAGGTCATTTAACATTTCTATGGTAAAACGTATTATTAAAAGTTGACTAATGTTAATTGATTTGCAGCTTCATCTTACCTCACTCTCTTTAACGTTAAACTGACGCTTCGCGCTCTGCTTCTGTGAACAGTAAACCCCGCCTACTTTGATCTGATTGGCCATCTCAGTCATTTTGACATTGACGAGTGCTGTTAGACCGAGGCTTTGATCTGAAGCACCTAGTACAGGGGTCTCCAACCTTTTTGTGAGTGAGGGCTCCCTGAAGGGATAAAATAGTCTTGAGGGCTACTTGTTTGATATAGGCACACACACACGCACACACAGTTTCAAGTTTTGAAAAATACAACAACAAACTGTAATATAATATTACAGTTTGTTGTTGTATAACAACAAAAAGCCTATATTTTTAGGACAAAAAAACTACGGTAATTATATATTCAATAGTCATATTTAACAATATTACTATTATTGTTAAATATGACTATTGAATATATAATTACCGTAGTTTTTCTGTCCTAAAAAATAGGCTTTTTTTGTCCTAAAAAATGGGGGGTCGTCTTATATTCGCGATATAGACAAAATCACGGGGGGAAAGGGAGAAAGAACAACGGCATAAATATGAAATAGTGACTGAATGATATACTTTACATACTTGCATGTAAAATTAGAAAAGCAACATAATATCTGTGTTTAACTAAATTAAAACGCTGCTCCTCTGCCGCGCGATACGCAGAGAGAACAAGAGAGGTGCGCGCACGAGACGCAGAGCGAGAGAGAGAGACAGAGAGGTGCGCGCCGCGCGCGCGAGATGAAGAGCGAGAGAGAGAGAGAGAGGTGCGCGCACGAGACGCAGAAAGAGAGAGATAGAGAGACGTGCCGATTCTATTTTTTTTTTGAATTATTGAATTATTTTATTATGTTTTAATGGTATATGAAATGTCACCAATAGTTATTTTCTCATTTTATGCCATTATCATAAAAAAAATTAAAAAGTTTACAATTCAGGCTATTTATAGAACGTGCTCGGCGGGCGACTCAGAGACTCCACGCGGGCTACCAGGTGCCCGCGGGCACCACGTTGGATACCACTGAGTATGTGCAGTGTTTGCACGTGCATCCATGCAAGTTAATTCTCACACTTTAATAGTATTTGTAGCTCCTAACAGGCTGTGTGACTATGAGAAGTTATTACATCAAACTGTTCGTCATTATACAGTTTTCCTTATTGCTTGCGTGCCAGCGATTATCCCTCTGCGTGCCACTGTTGGCACGCGTGCCGTAGGTTGCCAACCCCTGCCATAGATCAATAAGGACACTTAAGTAATTTTTATAACGTGCCTTAGAAAAAACAGTACTGGTGTGCATCTTGACACAAAACAAGGGCACTGACATATTTTAAGATCAATCAGTGCAAGTTTCTTTCAGTTGAAACAGCCCAAACTTAAATTTTAGTCTGGGACTAGGTTTAAGCCTGGTCTGTGAAACCAGGGGAAAGAGTGTTAAAGGTTACCAACAAGGACAAGGAAAATCGCAGTTTTTCTGAAAATGACTGAATTCATAAAATAGCTTCAATTTCAGTTATAGACAAACTTCCTCTCCAGAAAGGTGTTCACCGCTGCAGTGAGCTGAAGTTGAAACCCAGATCAGCATGATTCGCGAATGAATCAACTCTGACTGGATCAACCTATCGAATCACAAGCACTTTTTATAAGCCTCAGTCTAGATTAACTGTAATTGCATGGGTAAAACAACCAGAATATTCATCATTTCTCCTTTTGTGTCCCAGAAGTCAGTCACACAAATTAGAGCAACAAAGAGGCTGAGTAAATCATGACAGTTTTCATTTTTAGGTGAACTAATCCTTTAAAAATGTTTAGCTTTGGCACACCGAGGCCAGATGGATTACTATATTTTCTGCCTCAGAGACCGAAACAGCACCTGGTAGGTTTCCACCGGTCGACTCTCCATGTGCAGGTCCCAGATCTTCAGGGTCAGATAATCTCTGGTCATCATGTATCGGCCGCTGTGACTGAACTTGACGTCTGAGATGGATGAGATGATTTCAGAGAAGAAGGAGCGTGTGCTGGGGTCCTCGGGTTCCTCAAACACTACACAGAAACATATGATAAATGAGTTATACGACAACAAAAGTCTTCCTGAGAGGTTTACAGCTGAGATCAACCGAAACCTGTGTCATCGTGTGTGTCTAACGAGCAGTGAAACTTCAGAAACATACATTTGGAGTGCTGGTCACACAGTGCAGACGCCCTCATGTCACACAGACGCACAGAGCCCTTGCTGCTGCCGTACACAAACGTGTTGCACTGGAGCGGGTGAAACTCTGAAGCCGTGATCACCTCCGTCAGCTCCTCCATGTTCACCGGCTTGATATCAACAATGTCTGAGTCAGCGGTTAAGGGCAAACTTCAGTTACACTACAAGACTGTGATCCAGTGTGCATTATGAGGAAAAAGAAAAGAATATAATTAAAAGGAAGTCCAGCAATTGCTTTATTAACCACTATGAAACATTCACGTGTTATATAATATAACTGCAAAAAACTGGGGTCGGTAAGATTTTAATTTAAGAAATTAAGCATGCATTAAGTGACATTAAAGACATTTGTATTATTGCAAAAGAGTTCGATTTGAAATAAAATAAAAAAACGTGTAAATCCTGGTTCTCATAAAAATATATAGCAGCACAACCTTGTACATGTAGTTTATTTTCTATAAGTTGCATTTTTTATCATCTGAAACATTTCCCACATGCTGAGTTTCACTTTAAATACATTTGTTTACACTTGCTGTATATAATGAATGACACTCTAATTTTAAATTATACTTATTTTTCATCCCTGTTCTGTTAAATGTAAAGATTTCTTAAATATTATTAATGCTATCGTTAAATTAAAATATTTGTTGAGTGGGGGGAACCTAAAATACATGTTTATAGTATTTATAACATTTTATTTACTGACATTTTATGTCATTTCTGAATGTAATAATAAAGTGTGACCTATGCACTGATGCGACTTATTTCACTGAAAATATGAATGATTTCTGAAGGATCATGTGATGGTGAAGACTGGGTGCTAAACAAAAATTCAGCTTTGCATCATAGGAATAAATTAATTTTCAAATAGAAAACAGTCACAGAATGTTTTGTAATCTACATGCAGCCTTGGTGAGCAAAATCCTTTGGACCCTGAACTTTTTGAACAGCAGTATTTGACTAAACACAAATGGACAAACAGGATACTGAAGCTTCGGTCGGTGAAGTCCAGGTGCCACAGATTGATCCGGAGGTCATCGGCAGACAGATACGTCTCGTTGTCGCTGTTGACGGAGATGGAGTTGATGTGGTAGGTGTGAGCGTTGGCGTAAACCCGCCGTGGACTCGCCTCCACCATCAGATCCATCGGCTGGAACACTGGAACCTGCGCCGAGCAAAGCCTGTTACTCCTACAGACTTATTAATGCATTCACAGAATTCATTATGTTTGTGTGAGTGTGTTCACACCCGTAGTGTTGTGAGGGATGACGGATGCCTGTAGCGGCCATCCTCTTCTTTGAGGTTATAACCCTCTGGTCGCTTGTCTCGTTCACTGATTTTCCAGAGCTTGATGGTTTTATCTGCATGCAAGAAAACAACGGAGCATTGAATAATTAACATATTTGATTACAGAGCAACCTACACGTATAAATGTGTGAATATGACAGTCAGTGCCAGTGTTGCTTTTATTAACTAAACTACTAAAAATCATTAAGTAATCAAAATGTGAAATGTTGTCTTGTGGAAAGAAATATAAATACGTTTAAGCTTAAGTATGAAACTTACTAAATATATATAAAAGGAACTGATAAAATTGAATGATGCATAAAACTTAAATTCAAATGAAAGCTAATTCAAAATATTAATAATATAGAAATCATATTAAATTGACACTAATCTGTGCATTTCATCTGTTAGCTCACCGTTTGTCGACAACAGGAAATGTGCAGCATTTTTCTGAGGAAGCCAGCGGATCTTGTTGATCTTTTCCTCTATTTCCAGACTCTTCAGATAGTCGAACTCCGGCTCGTGACTCTGGAACGTGCTGTAGACGTTATACTCGGCGCGGCCCTGCGGCAGGCTCTTACTCTGATAGGACACAGAGATGCCACATGATCCTTTAAACATCCTGCATTACAATGATGCTGGCAATCTGTCAATGTTGTTAACTGATACAAAGCTGAAATTAAATCTAAATGTTAGATGATAAACTTAAATGAAATGTTGCTTTTGCAATTAAGTCAGAAATAAGCTGAAGCACAAAAATAACAAACTGAAATACAAATAAAGCTAAAAACAGTAATATTAAAAAGAAAAAACATATAGAAAATGACAAAAGCACATAACAAAATTATTAAAACGTAAACTATTTAAACATATCGTAATCAAACCTAATTCATAATATTAATAAAAATAATATAATAATACTAAAACATCATTGGAATGTGTATTATTAAAAGAATAGTCTACACAAAATGCTCTCAAATGTGCATTTAAATCCAGCGTGTTGTAATTGATCAAAAGACAGATGAGAACCAATACGTTTTGCATAACATGTCTTGAAGTGCAAACGTTGAATATTTGGAATATTTGTTTATGGTCTCCATTTCAAGCAAAGAAAAGCCCATGTTGATTATTTTCATCATAGAAAATTAAATATTTTAAGTTTTTGCTGTCTTCCAAAAATATTCCAGGACTATAAATCACAAATTTACATTTTGCCAAACGTCCGTTTGGATTCCCATGCAAGATGTATGAAATCATAAAATATGTTCTCAGATTTGTCTATTCAAACCTGGTGTTTTGTAATCAATCACATGACACGTGGGAACCAATAACATTTCGCCTTGAGGTGCTAGGTTTGAATATGTGCAGTATGTATTTATGGCATCCTTTTGCATTTCGAATAACAATTTCAAGCCCCAAAGCTTATTTATACTCCAGCCTTTCATCATTGATCCACCTCACCTCTTGTTCTTGCTGGAAGATCACGATTCTTCCACCTCGATCTCCTGTGGCCAAAAGCTCGCCGGAATGATTGAACTCCACCGCAGAGATGATGTCAGCTGCAACACACACAAGAATGAATTATTGAAAAGAGCAACTATGAGAGCATATTGTTTCTATGAAAGCTTCTGAGACGATAAGAGACTGCTTGTGTTTGAGGGCATGTGGGTGGGAACATGCGGAGCCTGGCATTAAAAGCATCTCGGGCATCTGCACACACAGTATCGGCCAACAACCCCCCCGTCCCTGCCTTTCCTAACAATAACAATCTCTCTCTTTCTTTCTGTCTGTTGTATTATTGTGACGGGCGGCAGCGTGGTGCTGGGCTGTGCCACGCTCTGACTCAAGCCAGAAAACAAATCCTTTATGTTTACAACACATGCAAATTTAACCTCATAGAGACATACAGTATATATAAATGAGGCATACTTTCTAAATTGTTTTATAAATATAGCACTCAAAAGCGAACTTTATAGCAGATAGAACATTTTATGATAAATTATACACAAACAATATAATAGCATATACGAATTCACTATAGAACAATAAATATTTTAAAATTTAATTATAATTTTCAGAAATATTCCAGGAATGTAAATCACAATTTTTAAATTCGCTAATATATGTTTCCATGACTGATACATTAGGGCTGCACAATTAATCTAATTTCTGATCGCGATTACAATCATGGACGCCACAATTACGTATTGTTCAAAGCGACAATTAATCATTTAAAGTGTTATTATGAGTGCTTAAAGGGTTAGTTCACCCAATAATCACAATTATGTCATTAATAACTCACCCTCATGTCGTTCCAAACCCGTGAGACCTCCTTTTATCTTCAGAACACAGTTTAAGATATTTTAGATTTAGTCCGAGAGCTCTCAGTCCCTCCATTGAAGCTGTGTGTACGGTATACTGTCCATGTCCAGAAAGGTAAGAAAAACATCTTCAAAGTAGTCCATGTGACATCAGAGGGTCAGTTAGAATTTTTTGAAGCATCGAAAATACATTTTGGTCCAAAAATAGCAAAAACTACGACTTTATTTAGCATTTTCTTCTCTTCAGTGTCTGTTGTGAGAGAGTTCAAAACACTGCAGTGTAGTGATATCCGGTTCGCGAACGAATCATTCGATGTAACCGGATCTTCTTGAACCAGTTCACCAAATCAAACTGAATCGTTAAAAATGGTTCGTGTCTCCAATCCCATTAATTCACAAATGACTTAAGCTGTTAACTTTTTTAATGTGGCTGACACTCCCTCTGAGTTATGATGCTATTTTTGGACCAAAATGTATATTCAATGCTTCAAAAAATTCTAACTGACCCTCTGATGTCACATGGACTACTTTAATGATGTTTTTCTTACCTTTCTGGACATGGACAGTATACCGTACACACAGCTTCAATGGAGGGACTGAGAGCTCTCGGACTAAATCTAAAATATCTTAAACTGTGTTCCGAAGATGAACGGAGGTCTCACAGGTTTGGAACGACATGAGGGTAAGTTATTAATGACATAATTTTGATTATTGGGTGAACTAACCCTTTAAGATGCATTTTTTAATTTCTACACGTTACCTTAAGGGTTTTTCAATTATTTTAATTTTAGTATAACATTATAATACCATTAATTTATTTATTTTAAAGAAGAAACCAATCTGATGTATATTTGACATTTGAGGCATAATACTATAGAAACGCAATAAAGGTTTTTCAGTTAAGAATGTTTTCAGCTTGTTTATTTTCATATAAAAATATGGCATGCAGTTGCATCAAACAATGGTATAAACAATGTAAATTGTAATAATCATAATAATCACAAATGCAATTTCACAGGAATAATCAACAATTACGTTTTTTATCGTAATCGTGCAGCCCTGCGTTACATGCAAGAAGAACCAAATCATAAACTTCAGGAGCAAAGACAGTAGCGGATAAGTGGAAAACATGGCAGCCAAAAACAAGCAAAAATAATAACTAACTTGTTACAAATAAGTAATAATCAGGAAAAAATGATGCTAAAATGACTACAGATTTTATACATTTTGAAGAACCTTTATCAATTTATAATAGTTTTACGGTAGTAACTAAGATATTTTATAAACTACATTAAATAATGTATATATGATTATAAACAAATAAATTACAAAACAAACAAACAAAAAAAAAAGACAAATATTTCACACACTTTGAAGATCATTATGATGGAACTTCTTATGGTTTTACTGTAGGAACACTGGCATTTGCGTTTACAGTTGCAACTCTGATATTTGTGTTTATTTACAGCACTAACTCTGGTATTTGCGTTTATTTACAGCGGTAACTCTGCTATTTGCGTTTATTTACAGCGGTAACTCTGCTATTTGCGTTTATTTACAGTGGTAACTCTGCTATTTGCGTTTATTTACAGCGGTAACGCTGGTATTGGCGTTTACAGCGGTAACGCTGGTATTGGCGTTTACAGCGGTAACGCTGGTATTGGCGTTTACAGCGGTAACGCTGGTATTGGCGTTTACAGCGGTAACGCTGGTATTGGCGTTTACAGCGGTAACGCTGGTATTGGCGTTTACAGCGGTAACGCTGGTATTGGCGTTTACAGCGGTAACGCTGGTATTGGCGTTTACAGCGGTAACGCTGGTATTGGCGTTTACAGCAGTAACGCTGGTATTGGCGTTTACAGCAGTAACGCTGGTATTGGCGTTTACAGCAGTAACGCTGGTATTGGCGTTTACAGCAGTAACGCTGGTATTGGCGTTTACAGCAGTAACGCTGGTATTGGCGTTTACAGCAGTAACGCTGGTATTGGCGTTTACAGCAGTAACGCTGGTATTGGCGTTTACAGCAGTAACGCTGGTATTGGCGTTTACAGCAGTAACGCTGGTATTGGCGTTTACAGCAGTAACGCTGGTATTGGCGTTTACAGCAGTAACGCTGGTATTGGCGTTTACAGCAGTAACGCTGGTATTGGCGTTTACAGCAGTAACTCTGCTATTTGCGTTTACAGCAGTAACGCTGATATTGGCGTTTACAGCAGTAACGCTGATATTGGCGTTTACAGCAGTAACGCTGGTATTGGCGTTTACAGGAGTAACGCTGGTATTGGCGTTTACAGGAGTAACGCTGGTATTGGCGTTTACAGGAGTAACGCTGGTATTGGCGTTTACAGCAGTAACGCTGGTATTGGCGTTTACAGCAGTAACTCTGGTATTCGCGTTTACAGCAGTAACGCTGCTATTGGCGTTTACAGTATTAACTCTGGTATTTGTGTTTATTTACAGTAGTAACTCTGGTATTTGTGTTTACAGTAGTAACTCTGGTATTTGTGCTTACAGCAGTAACTCTGGTATTTGTGCTTACAGCAGTAACTCTGGTATTTGTGTTTACAGTATTAACTCTGGTATTTGTGTTTATTTACAGCAGTAACTCTGGTATTTGTGTTTATTTACAGCAGTAACTCTGGTATTTGTGTTTATTTACAGCAGTAACTCTGGTATTTGTGTTTATTTACAGTGGTAACTCTGCTATTTGCGTTTATTTACAGCGGTAACTCTGCTATTTGCGTTTATTTACAGCGGTAACTCTGCTATTTGCATTTATTTACAGCAGTAACTGGTATTTGCGTTTATTTACAGCGGTAACTCTGCTATTTGCGTTTATTTACAGCGGTAACTCTGCTATTTGCGTTTATTTACAGCAGTAACTCTGGTATTTGCGTTTATTTACAGTAGTAACTCTGGTATTTGTGTTTATTTACAGTGGTAACTCTGCTATTTGCGTTTATTTACAGCGGTAACTCTGCTATTTGCGTTTATTTACAGCGGTAACTCTGCTATTTGCGTTTATTTACAGCGGTAACTCTGCTATTTGCGTTTATTTACAGCGGTAACTCTGCTATTTGCGTTTATTTACAGCGGTAACTCTGCTATTTGCGTTTATTTACAGCAGTAACTCTGGTATTTGCGTTTATTTACAGTAGTAACTCTGGTATTTGTGTTTATTTACAGTAGTAACTCTGGTATTTGTGTTTACAGCAGTAACTCTGGTATTTGTGTTTATTTACAGCAGTAACTCTGGTATTCGTGTTTATTTACAGCAGTAACTCTGGTATTCGTGTTTATTTACAGCAGTAAAGCTGGTATTTGAGTTTACAGTAGTAACTCTGGTATGTGTCTTACCTTCAGCTACATCATCATCTACGGCTCCTTTGACCTGGGACAGACACCAACGGCTCTGGCCCTCTCCATCTCCTGGAACCGAAGACAAATTCAGACTGTATGTCCAACACGAAGACCACATGAAAAAAACCCTCTCTGTTGCCACAACCACCAAATGTGTCATAAACTACCACACCTGTGAAGGACTAGAGACTTAGACAGTTAATAAAATCTTCATGAAAATAAAAAGTGTCCAATACGTTTGCATGGATTTGAGGAAGAGCTGTTGATCAGGACTGTGTCCGGCAGTCTGTGCCAAACATCTGCCCACAGCAGCAGCAAACATCTGATGATGATCTACACATGCATCATAACACAGAGGTGGGACCGTGTTTCTGATTCAACATCATCAAATTCAACATACACAGACAAAGCAGGACACTAACAGCTACCCAAATAACAGTTTGACTTCAAAGCAACGTAATGCACGGCAAACACATTATATGCCTGCTTGAATCATGAGAAATACAACGAAATTAAAGTTGTATCTACCGTCCATGCTGCGCTGGATTTGATTCAAACCGGGGCCTGTTTATTTTTCGATGCTGATTTCAAGCGTCTTTTCCTTTGACTCGGTTATTTCAAAAATATATATTGGGATAAGAGAACACTGGTTTTCTTAACAAAGTGCCGGAACACGGTGTGATTTCATAATTCCCTCCGTACAGAAGCGCGTTTAGCTTCTCTATCATTCTATCGTCACGCGCGCTGGTTGTGCCCACGCACGAGACCGACAGCGACCACACGCGGTCACGTCCAGAACCACCGCTATTTTTTTGGTCTTCTCCTTTTTTTAAGGTTTAACGGCGGTTGGCATCCAGCGTTATTGGTGCATTACCGCCACCTTCTGCTCCGGAGTGTGAATCTGATAAAAGGTTTACAGACTAGTTCACCAAATTCCCTCCTAGCTTCTCACCTAGGCTTACAAATCCACACACTTCATCCTTATTCTACTATATAATAAAACTAATAGTAATTTTAACCTTCCTCAATACTCCAATTACTCTTAAAATCCCTTGTGTCTCTTAAGAAACCCAATAGATTTCTAGTTTGTGCTCTGTTTGTGTGCTCAGTAGCCCTTTTAATGTCATGTCCTGAACCTCTATCTCTCTGAACATCACACCTGCTGCATCTCAAGACCACATGCTCCTCTGATTCCTCTTCCAGGCAAAGCCACACAATCCATTATCATGTGTTCCTATCAACGTGAGTATTTTATTTACTACTTTTTGGTAAAAATATTTTTTTGTGCCATCAGTATATCAGTCCGTTTAGTCTTTAGTAAAAGCCTTTCAACTGACAAGCCAATTACTTCATCAAGACATCATCTTCAAGGAAATGACATCATTTTGAGTGGGAAAACAACCCGGCGACTTGAGCAAAATCATAATAAATTACGATCAATAAACACAAATATATTGTTGTATTATGATAATATATGGGGAGTTCATTTGCAAAAACAGAAACCTCAGTTTTTATAAAATTTCATAAATCTTTTTTTTATTGTGTTATCATTTTTTTTATTATTTTCTTGTGTTAGTAAGTTGAATTTTTTTTAGTAAATATAATTTAATCAAAACAACCCAACTGCACAATGCAGAATAGAAAAAAATTATAATATTTTGACATTTCTTAAAAACGAGTGCATTCTCATATCTCATATTCTCATAGTGTAGCTATAATATTTAAGATTGTAGTTCATATGCATATCAAATTTAATGGTGTTGGATGATACAGTGAATCATCTTATCATCTGATCTGAATCAGAGTAAGGATCTGAATCAAATGATTCCCGAACCTATTCCGAAGTCCCGATCTGAATAATGATTCGCGAACATGCTCCAATGTTTTGATTGAAAATAAATGATTCACGACATGCTCTTCGTTGTCCCGATCTAAATAATGATTTGCAAACCCAATCTAAATCAAATGATTCACGAACCCACTCTGAGGTCGCAATCAAATGATTAGCTATTCGCACTTTTAAAGTTTCGAAAAGCTCCGTTTTGCCCATCACTATGTGTTTTTTTTTCTTTTTTAAATCATTACAAGTGATGTCAAAATTTTAAAATGAATGGCTCTTTTGAACTGGTTTTTGTTTGGGAATAGCTTGAACAGAATTAAGTAAATTTTCGAGTTTGAGTTTGAATTGAATTGGTTTGTCTGTTCCTCCGCGTTTCATGCCTTCAGCCATGTACTGATGTACTTTAGCCTAATACTGACTTAGCTTGCTAGTTTTAAGACTAACTTAAATAAGCAAGAGAGAGAAAAAAACATTGTTTAAGTAAAAATGACGTGACATTCAGCCAAGTATGGTGACCCTTACTCAGAATTCGTGCTCTGCATTTAACCCATCCGAAGTGCACACACACAGAGCAGTGAACACACACACACACTCACACACACACACTGTGAACACAACTCCGGAGCAGTGGGCAGCCATTAATGCTGCGGCGCCCGGGGAGCAGCTGGGGGTTCGATGCCTTGCTCAAGGGCACCTCAGTCATGGCATTGCTGGCCCGAGATTCAAACCCACAACCCTAAGGTTAGGAGTCAAACTATCTAACCACTAGGCCACAACTTCCCCAAATAATTCCCCAATTTACAAATAAAAATTTACTAGTAAAACACTCAAAACACATGTTAGATGGAAACATTTTGCATTATTATGGAGTTTGTAGCTTAATGTCACGGTTGGTATACCGTGATCTCTGGGTTTTGCACTTTGTGGGTGAAGTCTGTGTGTTACGCGTCAGCACTGATTAGTTTGTGGGCGTCTCCGTTAATTGTCATCAGCAACAGCTGTCACTCATTACTCATGCCTATATATTGGCTTGTCTAGTGTCATGTGTTCGTGAGAGCGTTGTTTCATGTTTGTAACCTATGCCTTGCTTTCTTGTGTGTTTCTGCATTGGATGTCTCCCCGGAACCCCGTCCACTCTACGCAACCCACCACCAAGCAACACCACTTACCTTCGGCTCGCTTCCCCGCAGTTCCTGTGTCACCCTCTCCTGCTGCCAACTCACCTCCGCCTTCCAGATTCGTCATTCCTCACCACCATCTTGGACTGTGCATTCCTCCCAGCTTTATTTGTGTCTCAGTTTTGTATTGTCTCATTGTCTTCATTAAATCTCATTAATCTCGCACTTGCTTCCTGCCACTCCTTCACCCAGTCGTTACAGAACGCTCTCACCAACCATGGAAGCAGCGAGCACCACTTCACTGTCTGAATTCATTCACCACAGCGTCAACCGCATGGATCAGCAGCAGGAGAGCATCGTGAACACCGGACGCGCGATCCAAGCGCTGGTGACACAGGTGTCCGAGCTCACCCAGCAGATTCATCAACTCACCTCTCCCACTGCGCCCACCGCACTGGGAGGTCGAATCGAAGGTCAAGACGGCCTTAGAAGGGGTAACGCCTCCGCCCGGTCGCCCACCGAATCGTTTATTTGTGCCGGAAGAGTTACAGTCCGAAGTTATTCAGTGGGGTCACTGCTCTAACGTTGCTTGTCATCCAGGGATAAGCCGAACCAAGGGGTTAGTTACACAACAATTCTGGTGGCCACTTATGGCTCGTGACGTCCACGATTTTGTTTTGGCTTGCTCAGTTTGCGCCAGTGGTAAGTCGTCTAACTGGCCTCCTGATGGGCTTCTTCAACCGCTGTCTGTCCCTTCGAGACCCTGGTCACATATCGCACTAGATTTTGTTACCGCCCTCCCGCCCTCTAATGACATGATGGTCGTTTTGACCGTAGTGGACCGGTTCTCGAAGGCGGCACATTTCATTCCCTTGCCCAAATTACCGACAGCCAAGGAGACAGCGGTCACTGTCCTAGATCACGTCTTTTATATCCAAGATTTAGAGAGAACGTTGCGATGTTTGGTCTCCAAGAATCCTTCTTCCTGGAGCCAACAACTCTCTATGGGGGAGTACGCTCACAATTCGTTACCAGTGTCAGCCACGGGCCTCTCACCGTTTCAGTGCAGCTTAGGTTACCAGCCACCAGCTTTTCCTAGTGTGGAATCTGAAGTCGCGGTCCCCTCCGCTCACGCATTTGTCCAGAGGTGCCACCGCACCTGGACCAGAGCCTGCGAGACTCTGCTCCGGATGAGGGAGCGCACTAAGGCCAAGGCCAAT